>NC_134700.1:116554052-116666552 GCF_043290135.1 Rhipicephalus microplus | reverse complement strand
GAGAATGGAACACGCTCTGAAAAACGGAGGAAGCGTCAAAGCAGTGAAGAGGAAACTTGGGCTAGGCAAAAGTCGGATGTATGCAATAAGGGACACAGAAGGCAAAATAACTACCAATATGGATAGGATAGTTGAAATAGCGGAGGAGTTTTACAGAGATCTGTCCAGTAGGCGAGACAACCACGACCTTAATACTATAAGAACTAGCAGTAACCTAGATGACACCCCACCAGTAATGATAGAAGAAGTCAGAAAAGCTTTGGAGAGCATGCAAAGAGGCAAAGCTGCTGGTGAGGATCAGGTAACATCAGATCTGCTGAAAGATGGAGGACAGATTCTGTTAAAAAAACTAGCCACCCTGTTTACGAGGTGTCTCCTGACGGGAAAAGTACCAGAGTCTTGGAAGAACGCTAACATCATCTTAATATATAAGAAAGGAGATGACAAGGACTTGAAGAATTACAGGCCGATCAGCTTGCTCTCTGTAGTGTACAAGCTATTTACAAAGGTAATTGCTACAGAGTAAAGAAAACATTAGAATTCAATCAACCAAAGCAACAAGCAGGATTTCGAACAGACTACCCAACAATTGACCACACTCACACTATCAATCAGGTAATAGAAAAATGCTCAGAGTATAACCAACCACTATACATAGCCTTCATAGATTACGAGAAGGCGTTTGATTCAGTAGAAATATAAGCCGTCATGCAGACACTGCGGAATCAGGGCATAGATGAAGTATATATAAACATTCTGGAAGAAATCTACAGGGGATGAACTGCTACCATAGTGCTTCATAAAGAAAGCAACAGAATACCAATCAAGAAGGGTGTAAGGCAGCGGGACACAATCTCCCCAACGCTATCTACCGCGTGCTTACAGGAGGTTTTCAGAAGCCTAGAATGGAAACAGTTAGGGATAAGAGTTAATGGAGAATAGCTTAGTAACCTGCACTTCACCGATGTCATTGCATTGCTGAGTAACTCAGGGGACGAATTGCAACTCTTGATTACGGAGTTAGACATGGAGAGCAGAAAGGTGGGTCTTAAAATTAATCTGCTGAAAACGAAAGTAATGTACAACAACCTCGGAAAGGAGCAGCGCTTCGAGATAGGTAACAGTGCACTTGAAGTTGTAAAAGACTATGTCTACTTAGGGCAGGTAATAACTGCAGAGCCGAACCACTAGATTGAAGTAACTAGATGAATAAGAATGGGTTGGAGCACATTCGGCAAGCACTCTCAAATTATGACAGGTAGATTGCCACTATCCCTCAAGAGGAAGGTATATAACAGCTGTATCTTGCCGGTACTTAGCTACGGAACAGAAACCTGGAGACTTACAAAGAGGGTTCAGCTTAAATTGAGGACGACGCAGCGAGCAATGGAAAGAAAAATGGTAGGTGTAACCTTAAAAGACAAGAAGAGAGCAGAGTGGATTAGGGGACACACGAGGGTTAAGGATGTCATAGTTGAAATAAAGAAAAGGAAATGGACATGGGCCGGGCATGTAGCGCGTAGACAGGATAACAGCTGGTCGTTAAGGGTAACTAACTGGATTCCCAGAGAAGGGAAGCGGGTTAGGGGGAGACAGAAGGTTAGGTGGGCAGATGAGATTAAGAAGTTTGCGGGTATAAATTGGCAGCAGCAAGCACAGGGCCGGGTTAACTGGCGAAACATGGGCGAGGCCTTTGTCCTGCAGTGGACGTAGTCAGGCTGATGATGATGATTTTTTAACATGTATCTGAATATAACCACGCTGGTGTTAGTTGAATTTAGCCCCACGCTAGCATATAATCTACATCAGTGAAATCCGACCTCACGCTGATAGTTATGCCTGTAAAGCGTAAGTGCGTACAATGCAGCACCGACTACTGTATGCCATCGAGCGTTTAAGCACCTCGTGTGCCGAGATGCGGCCTCTTGCTCTTCACTATACGCTTACCCGCACGTTACCTTAGAGGCATAAGATGTCTTTAAGTACATATGGCACCTCATTGACTAGAGGCGTCACCAGAAATTTTTTCGTGGGATTAGACTCTTTATCAATATTCCAGCATGTGTTTGTACATGTGCTCATATATGTACATATAAAAATGTATACTTTTAACAGCAGCATTTCAACGCCATAGAATCATTACGTTGTTGCAAGAGACGCAACCCGTGCAAGAGTGTTAACTGAAGCGATGCACAACAGTGCACATTTACACAAAAATGGCCTTCCTTCATCTTTCCGTCGGGATAATATGGCTGAGGTTTCCAAAATTTCCTATACAGGTAGTAAATTTTAAATTTCAATTTGGCCATATTACAAGTCTAACGAAAGTTTGAGTCTTCTTTACATTTCAGTGCACTCAAAATTTTAATCAATATCTTTAGAAGCAAGAAGGCGTCATAGAAATAAGGCCCAACCCTCACCTTTTCAGGTGCTTACGCACAAGCCACGACACCTCTCGCAAAAACTATGACGGTTTAGGATGCCAATTCAAGTGCAGTCCAATAGGTGAACCAAAATGGGCCCGTCTTTCACGACAAAGTGAGGGCACTTATTTTTCTGCGTCTTAGTGTCAGAACGTAATCCAAAGATTGTCCCATATGCATGCAGCGACCGCCACTCACTAGGACGGCAAGACGAGCTGCCCAGGCTCTTCTGCAGAGGAGGCAAAAGAGCGGCCGGACTGTACGACAAGGAGACTCCGCCTTCGTCATAGATGCATGCTCCTTGCTGGCAACGGTGTCCACGCAGACAGCAGCCATGTTTCTCAATGGAACTGCCTGTGCCGCTTTTGTAAAGGCAAGGCACTCCTCTGTCGTAGGGACAACAGTCATAGCTGTCTGAACCAGGAGAAGTGTTCATGCAGCTGCCGAGGATGCATTTGCTGCCGTCGGGACATTTTAGAACAACAGATCCATGGGCACCACCTGGACAGATAAAAAGAAATGTTGCCCAGTAACTCGGGTGTACTTTTGCAACAGGACGAAGTAGAACTCAACTGGTACCCCCCTTTCCACCTTGACGTCACATCCAACTTCAAACACATGACTGCCAGTTCACATGTGTCTTCCCTGGTACCCCTTTCAAGCTTACATGAATTCTAGTTTTCACTCTAGCTTTTAACCACCTCTAGTTGAGAAATTCTGTTTGTTGTTTACTCGCCTGTTGTCTGCACTTTACCTTCTTTTGGTCTTTGTCTCTCCGTTACAGCCCGTAGGTATACAGTGCCCCTAATTACATAAAATAAATTGAAGTAACCAAGGATTACGGTGTCTTTAGGAACGGACATAGAACACTTTCTGCACTGGGCATTGTAGTTTTCAATTCGAGGCATCATACAATGCAGATGTCCGTAAAGAAGCAGTCTGAACAGCGAAACGAATGAAACTTAAGGTGAGCATTGTGTAGGATTAGTGGCGAACGCTTCTTTGTGCTGACCATGAGTAGTCCGCTTACGCATCACCCTGGTAAGTATCTCACAATGACGGAAAGCTTTACCCATCATGTTGATGTGCTGAATGGAGAGTATAAATGGACAACATAGTCGTGGCGACGTTAATCGCTGACAGGGTTTGTATAGGCTCCAAATAAAAAAAAAGATGCTGTAAAATTAGGGGACAGTTTCAGCCGATGAAAACCTGATATAAAAAAAAACATGGGTGATCCCTCTTTCATAGGAATCGGTCACGAAAATGAAACACGTCTCTAAAAAGGTAGTTGAACGCGTATTCTGCATTGTGCCACCACAAGGTTAAAGAGTAACATGTAATGTCATGCGAAAAACAACAAGTTCCTTGAAACTCGTGGCACGTTCCTCAAGCACAAAGGACCCACGAAAATAACATATATGCGGGATAAGCGCGAACTAACGACTGCCTCAGCTTGAAAATTAAAGCGATCCATTCAAGCACATAGAAGGAGGTACAGAATGAACGCACATTCAAGTTACAGAGGACGAGCGCGAACAACTTTTACAATGGCTACTTGTGTGTGAGCAGCTTGCTCCCTTCTCAAGCGCGGCCGCTGCAAAGAACGAAGTTGGTTTCGTGCTCCCTGCAACATTCTATAAAGCCTTTCTGTTATTTCGGCACCCATCACCAAAATCAAGTACACCATTCCACATCACATACACGAGAACCTATACAATCGCCCACTTCCAAAAAACATGCACCCTGAGCACCACAAAAAGCGCCGGAAGCAGCGTGTGAAGGCTCTCAAAAACAATTCTTATCCTAAAAAATATCCTCTCTCACGGCAGGGTTGCTACGGCCGCCTTCAATCCTGCCACTTCTTTGAAAAAAGTGGAAGAGGCGCACATAGCCGTGTCCCTCACAATACCTAAGCGACTCCAAAGCAGTTATACATAATTTCGGATCTGGCAAGGTTTCTGAGTCAGCCCTTTTCCTACTTTTGCACCATACCTTTGATTGACTTGAGCACTAGTCTGGACTCCCTTGCATGTGGGCCTTGCCGGAAACGAGCCGGCTCACTGGTCATTCTGTGCCAAATGTCGCAGCCATTTTGGTGATTATCTGAAATAAATTAAGAAAAAAACGTCTCGCTTATTTAATGCGTTGAAAACTGAATTGCTAAAAACGTGGCTGCCTTCTGAACTTCTCAGAATGTCGTCTGGCTGTTGTTTGTGAAGCAAAAATTCTGTTAAAAGTACCACTTTTTCTTTCTACACTAAATTTGGTCTACATGTTAAGTAAAAAACCTATGTAGGGTGTTTGAAGCTCAATAATATTAATGCACTTTCTTGCCACAGACGCCTCCGAGAATTAAGCCAAAAATGTGTTATGTTTGCGCTTTTTCTATTAAAATACTGCAGATTTTATGAATATCTGAGCAGTGGATACCTACATCACAGAGGGTGCATCTTGAGAATAAGACACCTTCGTAATTCTCAAGGTGTTAAATATCATGAGAAAAAAGTCGTCATTTTTGTCTGTATTGAGACGGTATTTGAATCATGTGGTGGTCAAATAAAAATTACCTTTATAGCTAAATTGCAAGCAAATGAAGAGTTAAATCTTCTGAAATAGCGAATTTTATATTACACTTTTTCTTTGAAGGAAGAAATTATTAAGTTTCCCAAATGCGGCGATTTTTTAATTTGGTCATACAGCAGCTGACGTCCTAGAAATTTGCCATTGCCGTCAATGAGAAACTTTGGAAATTATTTTGCTCTATAATATAGAACGGAGACAGTCAAAACTGTTATCCGAGACCAGGTAGGAGCGTAGGCCTAGCTATCAAAATCAGCGACAGTCCGGGCCGAGCGTGTCTGCTTAGCACTGACAATGTGTGTGCCGAGATTTGCATGACCCACTACAATCATCATTACATATTTCCCCCTCGCTGAAGATGGTGCCAAGTAAGCGTTCTAAGGTGTCGTGAGGACAAGTGGTTCGTGATATGGTTTGAGGCGATTCACATGTACGATTTCGCGGCCTCGGCGACGCAGGTCCACAGTGGCCGTGAGGGGTTCGATGAGGTAGTTAACAGCGAAAGTTTGTTCTATGACGCGATAAGGTCCATGGTACCTGCTGACAAACTTTGTAGAGGTACCAGGAGCAGCACTGGGGGGCACCCACAGCCAAACAAGAGAGTTGGGCGAAAATTGGTAGTTGGACCGTCTATCGTCGTGACAAAATTTCTGTAGCCCTTGTTCTTGTGTTGTAAGGGTGCGAGCTAATTGCCGACATTCTTCCGCATACCGCGCGGCTTCGGAAAGTGGTGTGCCTTCGGATGAGTCGGGTCGGTAGGGGAGAATGGTGTCAATTGGAGATGATGGTTCTCGACCATAAAGTAAAAAGAATGGAGAAAAGCCTGTCGTCGCTTGAGGTGCCGTGTTGTAAGCGTACGTTACGTAAGGAAGGATAAGATCCCAGTTGGTGTGGTCGGAGGCGACATACATAGAAAGCATGTCGCCAAGAGTACGGTTGAAACGCTCGGTCAAGCTATTTGTTTGTGGACGACATGCGGTAGTACAGCGGTGAATTACATGGCATTCTGCAAGAAGTTCTCGAATAACATCCGCGAGAAAGACGCGGCCTCGGCCGCTCAAAAGTTCACGTGGAGCGCCATGACGCAGAACAAAACGTTGCAGCAGGAAAGACGCAACGTCACGTGCCGTCGCGGCTGGTAGAGCGGCCGTTTCTGCATATCTCGTGAGATGGTCGATCGCTACAATAATCCAGCGATTCCCAGCTGATGTATATGGTAGAGGACCATAAAGGTCTATTCCAACCCGGTCGAATGGTGGCACTGGGCACGGTAACGGCTGCATTGGTGCAGTAGGACGGCTAGGATCGTGCTTGCGGCGTTGGCACTCTGTGCAAGATCGAATGTACTTTTGAACGAATGTGTACATGCCGCGCCAATAAAATCGAAAACGTAGCCTGGCGTAGGTTTTAAACAAACCGGCGTGCGCACACTGCGGATCGGCATGGAAAGCAGCACATATGCTGGCGCGGAGATGCCTGGGTATGACGAGTAGCCATTTGCGACCGTCAGGGTGGTAGTTGCGGCGATAAAGTATTCCATCACGGATGGCGAAGTGAGAGGCTTGTCGGTGTAGCGCTCGAGATGGCGGGTGGGCGAGTGTTTCAGATAGGTAATCCATCAGAGACGCAATCCACGAATCTTTGCGCTGCTCCGCAGCCATGTTGATGGGTTCTGATAGTGGAAGGAAGTTGTCTTGGATGGAGACACTCGCAATATCAGTAGAAACAGGCGAACGCGAAAGAGCGTCGGCATCGGCGTGCTTCTGGCCTGAGCGATAAATGACGCGGATGTCGTACTCTTGGAGCCGTAAAGCCCATCGTGCCAAGCGTCCTGAGGGATCTTTGAGGGAGGATAACCAGCAGAGCGCGTGGTGGTCGGTAACAACATCGAAAGGGCGGCCGTACAGATAAGGCCGAAATTTTGTAATGGCCCAGATAATCGCTAGGCATTCTTTCTCTGTTACCGAATAATTTGCTTCTGTTCTTGTAAGAGTGCGGCTCGCGTACGCAACAACATATTCTTGGTAACCAGGCTTTCGTTGGGCGAGTACAGCGCCAAGACCGACACCGCTAGCATCTGTGTGGATTTCTGTGGGAGCGCTTGAATCGAAATGACGCAGTATCGGTGTTGTTGTAAGCAGTTCACGGAGCTTCGCAAAGGCACTGTCGCAAGCTGGAGACCACGCAGATAGATTGCGGTCTCCCTGAAGTAGGTCTGTCAGAGGCGCCATGATCGAGGCGAAATCTCGGACGAAGCGGCGGAAGTATGAGCAAAGCCCAATGAAACTACGCAGCTGCTTGAGAGACGCGGGCCTCGGGAACTCGCGAACAGCACGTAGCTTAGCGGGGTCAGGAAGAACGCCATCCTTCGACACGACGTGTCCGAGAATGGTCAGCTTGCGCGCTCCAAAGTGACACTTCTTCAAGTTGAGTTGGAGGCCGGCTGCAGAGAGGCAGCGTAGAACCTGTTCCAAGCGACGAAGGTGCGTGGAAAAATCGGGTGAGAATACCACTACATCGTCTAAGTAGCACAAACACGTGTTCCATTTGAGGCCTCGTAGGATAGTGTCCATCATGCGCTCAAATGTTGCCGGCGCATTGCATAGCCCGAAGGCATCACGTTAAATTCGTATAAGCCGTCTGGTGTAACAAATGCAGTTTTTGGCCTATCATCCGGATTCATGGGCACTTGCCAGTACGCAGAGCGTAGATGAAAGGAGGAAAAGAACTCTGGGCCTTGTAAAGAGTCGAGGGCGTCATCGATTCGAGGCAAAGGATCAACATCCTTTCGTGTTATTTTGTTTAGGCGACGATAATCTACGCAAAAGCGTATCATGCCATCCTTCTTTTTAACTAAAACAACCGGCGACGCCCAAGGACTGTTTGACAGTTGAACGACGCCTCGCTTTAGCATGTCACCTACTTGTTCATCGATGATACGGCGTTCAGTTGGCGAAACACGGTATGGTCGCTGGCGTAGTGGTGGGTGATTACCTGTGGCGATCTGGTGGCATACGGTAGATGTGCGACCTAAAGTAGCGCTGTGACTGTCAAAAGATGGTCGAAACTTGTCAAGGAGGCTCAAAAGCTCACACCTCTGTTGTGGGTTTAGGCCTTCGTCGATGACACGGTTGAAAATGTCGGTAGTGGAAGGGTCATTCACGGAACTACAGGAGAGGGCGCTGACTTCTGATGATTCATCAGGAACGTCAAGTGTAGCGATGGTTTCGAATGATTCTATCGAACCAATACATTCGCCTCGAAGTAGCGTAATCGTGAATGGGAACGGATTCTTCACAGGCACGTTAGTCGCACCACCTTGAAGAGTAACGAGAGCGGTTGGGAGCGGTGATAGGTGGCGATGAACGAAAGCAGCGGAAGGCGTGAAGAATTCGGTAGCGTCGACGACGGTGGAACACGACACAGGTGCGAAGACAGTAGCGCGTGGAGGGATTTGGGTGTCGTCACTAATGACCAACTTCGCGTCGGAAGGGCGATCGTGCACTGGTAGCGCATCACCAAGGGGACAAAAGGCGACTTCGGCACGGGCGCAATCAATGACGGCTTGGTGATGGGAGAGAAAATCCCAACCTAAAATGATGTCATGAGAACAGTGCGGGAGTACTACGAACTGGACTGTGTAGGGCACTCCTTGAATTACAAGTCTGGCAGTACACGCGGCCACAGGCTGCACAGGCTGTGCAGTGGCAGTATGAAGACATGAACCCAAGTAAGGCGTTGTCACTTTTCGAATTGAACGGCAAACTTTTTCGGCGATGACAGAAATTGCGGCACCAGTATCAATAAGGGCAAGTACGGGTACACCTTCAAGAACGGCATTAATTACATTCGGCGGCGAACGAAGAGGGCTTGTGCTTTGCGACGAGGACGCAGTTCTTGCCTCGGGAACTGCGTCATTTAGTTTTCCGCGTCGATTGTAGTTGGGCGTCGGCGCATCGGGGAGGGCGAGCGTCGACGTGGAGAAGGAGATCGGCGATCAGGAGCTGGTCGGTGGCTTGGACGAGGAGCGTACAATTCGGGGTCTGGGGTGTATTCAGTGTACGTGTAATCGTTTTCGTATGGACGTAGGTTTTCACGTGAGTGGAGTGGGCGGCGGCGGCACAGACGTGCGACGTGGCCAGGTAGACCACACGAAAAGCAGATCGGTCGGTTGTCGGCAGTGCGCCATGGATTAGGGACTCGCGAAGTGGAGGTCGTGGCGGCCGGGCGGCATAAACAGGAGCAGGCTGTGGAGGCGGCGCTTGGAACGGCTGTGGTCGTGGTCGTGCTGCTGCTTCGGCGTACGTCAATGGTGCATTGACTGGTGGCACCAGCTCTGGAGGAAGGACCTCAGACACTTGATCTCGTATAATAGTCCGTAGAGTAGGGCTAAGCGGTGCACTGCGCTTCGGTAGGCCAGAGATGAGCGAGAGTTGGCGGGCAACTTCTTCGCGCACGAAATCTTTGATCTGCGAGAGGAGGACGGGGTCTTGCGAGGGAGTTAAGCCGGACATCGGTTCCTGATGTGGGACAGCACGGTGGGTGACGAGACGTTGCCGGCGGAGCTCATCATAGCTTTGGCAGAGCTCGGTAACTTGGGCGACAGTAGCAGGGCTTTTTGAAATGAGCATCTGGAAAGCGTCCTCGTCAATACCCTTAAAAATATGCTTGATGCGGTCCACCTCTGTCATGTTCACATCGACGCGCTTGCACAAGTCAATGACGTCTTCTATGTAACTTGTAAAGTTCTCACCAGGCAGTTGAGATCTCGACTGAAGGCGCTGCTCCGCACGAAGTTTGCGGACAGAAGGACGACCAAATACTTCGCTGAACTTTGCTTTGAAGGCTGTCCAGGTGGGAACGTCGGTCTCATGGTTCCGAAGCCATAAGTGGGCAATGCCACTGAGGTAAATGCCGACAGTGACCCGTCTAGTGGCTTCGTCCCATTTGTTCAAGACACTCACGAGTTCGTAAGTAGCCAGCCAGTCGTCGACGTCGTGGTCGTCAGTGCCGCTGAATATGGGAGGATCCCGCTGACGGACCGCACCGGAGCACACGATGGCCTGGGAAGCCATAGGAGGAGGGCTTCTGGCAGATGCAGTGGTCATGACAGCAGGTAGAGTCCGGCTTCGCAACTCCAGGATTGCAAGGAGACCCAGCAAACTCCACCAATTATAATATAGAACGGAGACAGTCAAAACTGTTATCCGAGACCAGGTAGGAGCGTAGGCCTAGCTATCAAAATCAGCGACAGTCCGGGCCGAGCGTCTCGTGCTTAGCACTGACAATGTGTGTGCCGAGATTTGCATGACCCACTACAATCATCATTACAGCTCCTAAAATAAAAATTGTCTCGTGAAAACTTCCATATAAGAAGCACGCTTTATCTGCTTTCAATTTAGATATGAAGGCAATTTTTAAATGGACCATACGGTGCAAATGGCGTCTCATTATGGACAAAAATGACGACTTAGTAAAATTTGAGATTTTTCGCGTAAAGTTTGTCCGCTTGAGAGCTCTAACAGTATTTTATTTTCAAAATATACTTTCTGTGGTGTAAGTATTGATACAAAGCGCAGCATTGCAACAGAAAAAATGCAAACACAACACTGTTTGCCTTAAGCTTTGGAGATGTATTTGGCAGAAAAATTGCATTAATATCACTGAGCATCAAATATCTTACACAAGCACTTTTTGCCCAACTTGTACACTAAATTTGGTATTGAAAGATTGAAGCAGTAATTTTAAAATAATTTTTTTTCACAAGCAACTCCTAAGCGTCATTCTCCGAAGTTCAGAAGGCAGCCACGTGACCACGAGAATTCTTCTCTTCGAATTATTCTAGCAATTCATCGGTTTCGACGCATTAAATCGGCACAATTTCTTTAGAAACATTGAAGATGGTTGCAAAATCGGTTGGGACGTTTGGCGTGGAATGACCCTCATGCCAGTGCCTGAGAATTTACCATCCGGGCACAAGCATCCCATGTGTCGTAACTTGCAACGGAGGAGGCACCGTTTACAGTGTTGGATCACCTTATTTCATTACATGACATTTACACCCACTACCAATTATAACGCTTAATGTTCCCGCCCCTCACACAAAAATCTCCGCACAGGGGCGAAATTCTGTGGCGACAGCCACAGACTCACACCTTTCCTTCACCTTACCTCCTACTCCGCATTCGCCCGTCCTGTTACCCTTCTCGCTCTGTAAATTCTGTGACTATTCCACTACCGACTTGAACCACCTCATGTGGCGCTGCCTTAAGCAGCCTCCTCTCCTTTCCTGAAACGCCCACTTTCTAGTGAGGAGCAGTGGGAGGCTGCCTTGCGCAGCTCAAGGCCTGAAATTCAGGAGATCATCTTAGAGTGGGCTCAGAGGGTAAAGCAGGACTACTTCGAGAAGTTCCTCCCCACCACCCGCTGTCCTATTGTCCCCTTCCCTTAATAAAAAATGAATAAAGTTGTTCGGTAATTAATTCATTCGTCATTCAACGAACACTTGGGGAGAAAGCCCAAGACTCATAAACAGCTGCGATCACAAGATGAGCGCGGACGCACCAGCGGCCACGCCCTGTTGAGGCGCATCTACCGTCGACCGCAATGCTAGGCCAAAAATGGGTCTTTTGGTTATTAACTGGCTTTTCAATTAGTGCATGCGTAATGCTGTGTTAGTTCGCAGTTTTCACACGAAGCGCCTCTGTATACAGTATGGCCGTTCCATTTCTATTTTCATAGCAGAATGTACGCTACCATGGCGTGCCTCGCGCGGCACTCCACTCGCTCTGTATCACTTCGTGTTAAATATTGCGACTGATAACAGTTATGCTCATAAACTGCTCTCGAGGCAGACGCAAGGTATATGTAAACTGGTAGCGTAAGTTCTGTAGAAGCCCGTGGATACAGTAGTCAGTGGCTCGTGGCCACCGTCACCATCCACGTGAGAAGCAGACAACCACTAGCAAAAAATACTGACAAATAAATAAAGCATGACGTCACAACCACAAGGTATAGCAACGTCGCATTTTCGCTAAACGGCGCGAAATTAAATTTTTTAAATTGCTGACCTGCTAAGTGCCTTTATTATTACTATATTTTATTGTGCCTTAAATGTGTCTCGTTAATTGCATGGGAGAGAGAAAAAACAAAAACAACAAAGAATAAAAAAAAGTTGTTTCAATACCCAAACGACGTACTTATAATATGCGCAAGAAACTTGGCAGAGGCAATTGTGAGACAACTGTTCACGAGTGAAATAGCATAATAGTTCGAAAGCTAACGTTGCCCAATCGTTGAAAACTACTGCAGCGAGACAGCAGTTTTTAAAATATAGCTTTGGCAGCCGTAGAGGACAGCGTCTCGTTGCCTAGCCTGTCGCTTTTAGAGTAACGAAAGGCGAGGGCACGCCGGCCGTACACCAGCGAAAGCAGTCGGCATTCAAAAGAGTGGCTATCTACACATTTTGTGAGCTAGTTCAGCTCTGCAATGTCCTGCCAGTAAAGAGCACATAAGCAAATGAATAAACTACGTAAGGTACGCCCGACATTACCATGCGAAATTGAGCAATCCCTCGTTGACCCAGCGATGCACTGAACTAAACAAAAGTCATGATAGCAGATTGCCTGAATACACCCCCCCCCCCTTCCCGCTTATGGCGCTAGACCAAAAAATGAGGCAATCAAAGATTTAGCCAAGCGTCAGACAAACTACAAAATATATCTATAGCTAAATTTGACACATAAAAGTTACGACCATTTGCAAAGAAATTATATTAAGCTCTTAGTTTTGGTGATTTGTTGACTTCTCACCTATAGTTGCTCTTCAATCGTCGGCGGAAGTTGATGCCTGTGGCAATTGATTTTCAACAATTGTTGTTTCAAGTTTCACGACCCATTTAACTTACCGTGGGTACTCTGGACAATATATGTAAGTACACGCGCTATTTCTTGGCGTATGCACAGCCAACAGTAGCTTGAGAGGACGCAACGGGCCACGCGGCTGACGTCACAATACTCAGCAGCGCTGGCCGCCCCCTCCCTCCCCCTCACACCGTTTCACGCGCGGGTGGAGCATACGATGTGCTAGGGTACGCTGTCACTGAAGGTCTTCATATGAACATGAAGGCGACGACGATGGCGTAAACCAATCGGTAGTGTTTATTTAATCGCTATCGCAATAAAATATGCAGTCAAAAAAATGCATGCATGTGATTATATTAGTTAAAAACTGCCTCAGCCAGTGTATGAGAGCATGTGGCATACACGTGTGCCGCCGCCTTTAGTTCTCGGGGGTGGAGCTTCCAACTGAGGCGAATTTTTTTCGTTTTTCGTGGCTGCAAAGAGTGTCTGTGTATGGGTAGCGTGTGTTTAGAAAAACTGCTAAACAATTTAGAATACTTTCTGCTGTACCATGGGAGAGTATTATGCGGTCCCAGATGTGGTCACCACCTTAAATTAAAAAATGCCATATCTTCACAGCCAGATGTATTTAGAAAAGGCATAGTTCCACGTAGTACGTAACATACATTATGACAATGTGTCTGCACAACAAGGACAGTAATAAGTACTTGTCTCGAAAAAATGTTTTGTGTTTAGAAAAGTTTGCTTTGACGTAGTTCGTAACACATGAGTTGACTCGGTGACTGTACAACAGACCGCAATGGACACGTGTACAAAGAGTAAGCCCAATGTGCATGGAATATTATCACAAAAAGGTTCAAGTCAACGATATGTCCGAAACTAACACACAAACTTATCACAAGTTACACAATATACATGACGATGTAAGCGCACCAATACATAACTTCCCAAACATGAAAGTATATATGTCCATGAGTTGTTATGGCAGAGGCTATTTACATAAGAGTGATGGCTTGAAATGTTTATATACAAGAACACTTACGAATACGCTACGTATACGTACAAAAAACCAAGTGACTACACACGCATTACATACAATTGACAGCCACTATCTGGTGATCTGGCTACAAGAACCAGACCAGATGAAAAACAAGCCGCATACGTCCATTGGCCACCAAAGAAAAACTGCGTGACTACTGCCGCACGAATTTTTCTCCCCTTATAGGAACAATTCCTCCAACGAAAAAGACAAACGTTCCGTGTATAATCATTCCACATTTGGAAACAATGTACGGTGACGGTGACCCGCCGCAATGGCCTCACACATGTTACACCTCAAGCAAAAAGCCCTCACAGCAATAAGAAGGAGATCGAAGAAACTACGCGAGTAACGACGGGAAATGACAAAATGATGAACTCCTACGCCACGGAAGTCAGCATTCACGGCATTCCAGAATACCATTGAAATCACACATTGCTGTAGCACATGCTCGTTTGACTCTTGTAGCAGGCAATTAGGGTAAGTGGGACATGGCATCATGCTCCAGCTCTCCTGTTTGTATCGCGTTGGGAGTACTCTCCGTTTCAGACGCCGTTTCAGAAGTCACGGAGATGGCCCGTCAGCAAGAATGCCATTATAGCACTTCAAGAGACGTGGTTAGAACGTGATAGACGGGCTGGAGGAATCATAGGGAGCAGCAGGGCCACCGTTGTATTTACGACATGGCTTTCCAGTATGTCAACATCAGGACAAACTTGCTGTGCGTGACGATAAAGTGCTACAACCGTGAAGGCAAAAACAGGAACCACCAGAACGTGCGGCGAGGCATCAAGTCGTGCTTCTGGTAAAAAATAGCATATCGTGGTGCCTGTGAAGTAGCAGGCAAGACCTCGCTCTCGACACTGCTAACAATAGCTGAAGAAAGAATCACAGAGCAAGCAGCCGACAGCGAATAAACATAAATACTGCATTCTTGATAGGAAAGTCGCACGATCCGGGTTATAGGGCCGGCGCCCGCACGGTGGCTGTTCGGGAGAGGATATAGATTAGGTCTGAACACTCGAAAGAAGAGGGTTGGACACTTTGCAGTGGGTATGAAGTAGAGTGTCGATACTTTCTCTATATTAAGGGGCTTTAGCGTTGATAAGTTCGGTGCGCCACGTGTTTTTGAATCCATCCCAGTTGAATAGGTGAATAGGTGAATAGGTGAATAGGTGAATAGGTGAATGCATCCCACGTGAATAGGTGTCGAAGGTAAACGACACATCCAAACATGATAATCATGACAAGGAAATCATGTACCGCATCATTTACCTCCACCTCGTAACGTTGTGCTGATTTTGAAGTGACATATTAACATTTCTCATTCGTGCTTCGCATATCCTCGATTCCAACTGTACGTGGCATCTGCCATTTTTTTCTCCTGCGAACCGTCTGTAATATGCAAAAACATACGTCATGTGGCTATTGACAAACGCGAGGATGAGCCTTATGACATTTGCCTCAATTTGATGCCGCTATGCTTACTGGTAGTACTTTTAATTAGGCGCATATTTGGAGAAACCATTGCTTCGAGATTGCGGAGCGTATCCCCGTTGGTGCCTTTTGCTTCTATTATTTACCCCAGTACTCTCATTTCCTCGACAATGGGTATGGTATGCCCATCTCGTGTTGTAAGCTGTATGTCAGTGTAAGTATGTGTGTTTTGGTGCTTGGAAGGTCGGCCTTTTAATGTTGGTGTATATAGCGGCAGCTCCAATTTTTCGGCTGAGCACGTGAGGCCAGTTACTTCTAGGTATTGCTCTACGGTGTCGACCGCTTCTTATAAACGTTGTTGAATTGATCCATTACCCACAGAGTATATCCACAGAGTATATCATTTGCATAAATTGTATGGTGCAAACCTATCTTTTGTAATGTACTTGTGAGGTCAGTTAAAAATAAGGTAAATAGAATATGTGATATCACTGATTTTTACGGTGTCCCTGCACTACCCATAGATATATTGCAATATATCTATTGCAATATAGGCAATATTTCCTCGCATGTGAGGCCTCCACCGATATTGCTTTTCCTATTCGTTAGGAAGTTCCATGTGTACGTCCGCTCACCTAAGCTTAAGTTACTGATATGATTCAGCATTGCTTGATGGGTGACATTATCAAGTGCCTTTTTGAGATGGAGCCTGAGGATGGCTAGAGTTGATCTGCCAGGGTACATCCATAATACGGTGTTTTAGTTGTAACATGGCATCATGTGTACAGAGATTCCTCCGAAATCCTATCATTGTTCGTGGAAGTAAGTCGGGTATTCTAAGTAGTTAGTCAGTCGGGTCCATAAGGCGTGTTCTATTAACTTATCTAGGCAAGAAGCTAGTGATATAGGTCTTAGGTTTTCAAGTTGTAAGCGTTTGCCAGGCTTTGGAATAATGACGACTTGCACCGTTTTCCATTGCTGTGGTATGTGGCCTTGTCTCCAGAATTGATTAGGAAGTATATTAATTTGCAAATGAACGTATTGTGTAGGTTTTGCAGTAATTGTAATAGCACCAGGGCCCGGTGCCGACGTACTATTTACTTTGTGTAAAACTGCTCGTATCTCGGCTTCGCCGAATTCTTCAACAAGGTCCGGATTCGGTGCTCCTACGTAATCGGGAGGTGCCTGGAATTTGTATTTAAGCACGACCTCTTTGAAAAATTCTTTTACGGCGAAAGCTGTCAAAAGATCAATACACGGGTCACGCGCGGCGCCGTAGTCTTCCGCCCCTGCCGCTGCCAGTGTCCGCAAATAGTATGGGGAGAAAAAAAACTTAGTATAAAAAAATGGCAGCTTATCCACGGAGTGAATGATGGGGAGTGGGGCGAAGCATTCGTCTGTCCATTCGTTCTTGCTTCCGTCCGTTCCTGCGTACATCTGTGTAACCGTCCATGCGTCCATCCACCCATCCATGCGTGCGTCTGTTCGTGCGTCCGTCCCTGCATTCGCCCATGGATCCGCGCCTGCGTCCGTTCATGCGTCCATCTATGCATCTGTCCGTGTGTCCGTTCGTCCATCTATTCAGCACTCCAAGTACCACTATCTCGCATGTTTTCATCATATATTCTCCATATAGAAGCACCGCCATCCAGCGGACATTTCAAGGACTAAACGGGAGGTGATACATGCACACTTTCTTACGGCTTGCGCTTCGGGTTTACTTCCCACCTTTAACCACCTCGAGTTCATGGTATATACTAGTTCACTGTATTCATGGCTATGCGGCCCAACGCTCGCTAAACCTTTCTAAAACCAAGGAGGTTACACCAAGCGAGTATAACGTAGCAACGCTTTCTTGTCAGATCGTGCTCAATGTACATGCCAATAGCTGCTAATGGGGATCGCAGCGTGCGCGTAATCTAAAGGCCGAATGCCCCTGTCTCTCGTTCCCCCTTAGCAGCCATTAACATGTGCATTGAGCACTATCTTTTATTGTTCAACAACGCACAGAAGAAATCTCTCACCGGAACCACCTTGGAGGCCAAAATCGTAAGGACCGCTATTTCGGGTATGTGCCACTGGTGGTTGCGTACTACGAGAGACGCACAAGCCACGCCATAAGGAGCTTCGCCCCTAAAAATACGGACAAAGTGGGGCACAAGCCTAAGTTCACTGCGTGCCAGTCCAGTATTCTACAACCTAGCCACAGTGGTGAATGTGACTTGCCTGCAAAGGTGTCTTAGGCAGGCTTGATGTCGGGAAAGAAATCATGTTAATATGAGTAATAAAACGTTTTAGAAGAGCAAAATATCCACCAGGCATCACACATTGGGAATAACGTAACGAGTGGGTCATCCAATGCTCCAACCCATTAGAAAAGCTTCTTCTTAATCACCGAATAACTGTGGCACATGCCCACTTAAGGCGTAATTCCTCATAATCGTCAGCCACTGCATGAACAATTGGCCCATTATTACTTCAAATGTTTAGCGTATACCAAACTCATTTTTATTTATTTTATTTTTTGAGGAAAGTACTGCCAGTCTGAAGGCCAGACTTAAGGCAGGGGTCGGTCGTATAATAAACACAACAGTACACAGAAATTACAAAAAACAATATTGAGGAGGCTACACATACAAATAAATACATTATTGTACAAAGGGCCTGCTACCCTGAAATTATGATTATTAAGGCCGCAGTGGGCACTCAACAAGTGTGCTTGCCGCAGTTACCCAATGGGCGTTTAGAAAATGCTCTGAAAGGCCCCTCTTCTATCCTACGCGGCAACTGCGTGGCGCCTTCCGTGCAGGCCTGGCGTTTTGGGGGCGAAGCTCCTTAAAGCGGTGCCCATTCGTCCCTCGTGGTCAAAGTCGTAGTCATAGTGTGTGACCAATGTTACATTTTGACCTGCAAGGTGGTGCCGGTGGGAGATTTTTGTTGTGTTTGTTGAACAATAAAAAGTTCCCGGCGTGCGCGTCAGCTAAAAGCCGAATTCTCCTGTCTCTCATTTCCTATTAGCTGCCATTGGCATGTACATTGAGCACTATCTGACGCAAAAAGGTTGCTACGTTATACTCGCTGGGCGTAACCTCCTTGGTTTTAGAATGGTTTAGCGAGCGTTGGGCCGCAGTGCCATGAATACAGTGAACTAGTATTTACCATGAACTCGAGGTGGTTAAAGGTGGGAAGTAGACCCGAAGCGCAAGCCGTAAGCAAGTGTGCGTGTGCCTTCTCTCGTTTAGTCCTTCGAATTTCCGCTGGATGGCAGTGCTTCTATATGGTGAATATACGATGAAAAGGTGCGATATGGTGGTACTTGGAGTGTTGAATAGATGGACGAACGGACACACAGACAGATGCATGGATGGACGCATGAACGGACGCAGGCGCGGATGCATGGACGAATGCAGGGACGGACGCACGAACAGACGCACGCCCGGACGGGTGGATGGACGCATGGACGGTTACACAGACGTACGCAGGAACGGACCGAAGCAAGAACGAATGGACGGACGAATGCTTCGCCCCACTCTCCATCATTCACTTCGTGGATATGCTGCCATTTTTTGTGCCTTTAAATCATGCTGAAATTTTGCTCATATTTTGTCTTTGAACTGTTTTTGTGTCTTCTGGGTTTAGGAGGTGTCGAAATAAATTCCATGTTTTGGCTAGGCTCAGTTGATTGTCCATGCCGGTACAAGTTTTTTCTCATTATTGTCGAGAAACCCGTTGTGCATATTGTTCGATTTCCATGTTAAGTGTGACTATCTTGTTTCTTAGTATTCGAATGTGTTCCTGCGTTTTGCAGCGTTTTTTCAGCTCTTGTTTCGCTTCCCACATGTGTATTAGCCTACTGCCTAGAATTTCAAGCTTAGTTTCCGGTGAGTCTATTTGCACTGCTTTTGAAATATCCTTCTTTAGAATAGCTGTCCATTGGTCATTGTTTGTAACGTTTTCTGCAATGCCCTCTCGTATATTTCTTAATTTAACCAAGTCAACTTGCTTAAGCTGTGTGACCTTGTATTTGGCAAGCTTCCCGATAAGCTGCACTTCAATACTAGAATGATCACTTCCAATGTCATGCTGTGTATTATCAGGCGTGGTATCAGCGTACACACTATTGCCTTGCCTAGTGAGCATTGTGTGGTCAGTGATGAAATTTAGGCCTTCTAGCTGCGAGTTGAGCCAGAGATCCCTGCCCTTGGGTTGAGCGTGTTTATAGCCCCACGTGGAATGGGGGGCCTTAAAGTCCTCTCTGATTATTGCAACTCGGTTGCTCGCGATGGTAAGCGTGGGCTTCAAGACAGTTAAAAATCTTTTTCATGTGAATTTCGGATTACTGTACAGCTTTAGGATGAAGATAGTGTCATCCGTTTTTTTGCGGGTATGATTTCAATTAGTATGTTTTCTATATCAGTAACCTGTGCGCTGTGTTGCGATGCTTTGTGGTCCCTCCGCACTATAAGGTTGTACGGGCTTTAGTCCTCCCCTCTGAACTGTCCTCCGCACTGCCGTTCGACCATGCATCCATCTGTGCGACCGTCCGGGTGTCGATCTGTGCGTCCATTCATCTGTCCATCCGTTCGTCTGTGCATCCGTCCGTGCGTCCATCTATGCGTTCGGCTCTCCATGCGTTCGCCCGTTCATTCGTCCGTGAATCTGTCTGTCTGTTCATCCGTCATCCATGCGTCTGCCCATGCGTCCGTCCATCTATACAACACTCCAAGTACTGCCATCTCGCATCTTTTCATGACATATTCATTATATAAAATTACCGCCATCCAGCGGACATTCGAAGGACTAAATGAGAGGTGGCATGGCCGGACTACAGGAGCGGCACGCGCGCACTCTCTTACAGCCTGTGCTTCGTGTCTAGTTCCCACTTTTCACCGCCGCTAGTCATGGCACTGCAGCCCAACCACGCTAAACCTTGCTAAAATAAGACAGTTATAGTATACCGGGCTTACCGGGATACTGGGTTTACCGTGATAGCGGGATCAAAGTCTGCGCGCGCAGATACGTGCGTTACCCATACCGCTTACCGTTTCCAAGCTATTTTTCAGATTTATTGTTACCGTGGTAGCACAGGAGCACGTAGTGTACGTAAAACAAGGCGGCGCTCTCGGACGCCCGCTTCGAAGTGATTTTGCCGTAGTTTTTGAAAGATTCACCTTGTTCGCTGCAAACTACTTCTTAAAGTCGCTTCGCTTGCCTTCAGTTAGCTTCGACGACCGAGTATTGTGGATAAGTTGGCGTATTTTTTTAGATAGCCTCCCATTTCGAACGTGTCGAGGCCTACAACAAGATTTATGTAAAGAAATCGGCAACATAAATGTGTTCGCGTTTGGTGCATGGTTCATTTATTTTCTTTTATTGTTACTAAAATAAACTTGTAACAATGCTTCGCGCGGTGGCACAGGCAAATGTTCTCGTTTTCATTCATTTTTCACTGTTCTTTACCTTACTAACAATCCGATAGGTGGCGCCATCATCCTTGCTGGGGCACGTAAACCACGTAAATGGCATTCCCCTAAGCTCTAAGACGCTGTCTGCAACGAACGTTTGCTGCACGGTAACGTCATTCCCTTAATTTTCGCTATCACGCTAACAGTAACCTAGAACTGTCTGTTAAAGATGAGAATAGTGCGTGTGCAGTAAGCGGCACGGGTAACGTACCTATCTGCGCAGGCGCACTTAGATGCCGGTATCACGGTACGCCCGGTATCCTGGTAAGCGTGGTATACTACAGTTATCTATTTTTCAGATTTAACGTTACTGTGGTAGCGTAGGTGTATGTAGTGTACGTTCAACATGGCGGCGCTCTCGGACGTTCACTTCGAAGTGATTTTGGCGTAGTTGTTCAAGGATTCACTTTGTTCGCCGCAAACGACTGTGGCTTCGACTGTGGCTTCGTTTGCCTTTAGTAAACTTCGATGACCGAGTATTACAGATAAGTTGGCGTAGTTTTTGAGATAGCTTCGCATTTCAAGCGCGTATGGGCCTAACTACAAGATCGATGTAAACAAAACAGCAACAAGAATGTTTGCGTGTGTGGTGCGTGGTTGATATTGATTTACTTTCATTATTACTAAAATAAACTTTTCACAATGCTACGGGCGGTGGCATAGGCAAACATTCTCGTTTTCTTTTCCTTTTCACTGTTCGTGAGCGTATTGACCATGCAATGGGTGGTGCCCCCATTCCAGCTGGGGCACAATGATGATGATGATGATGATGATGTTTGATGTTTTGTGGCGCAAGGGCCATTTCAGGGTCAAAGAGCGCCAGTTCTTCTTGCTAAACATATGGACAATGATTGTGACAAGGGGCTGTATAAGGGCCATAAAATTCCTCGCGGTAAGGCGGGTAAAGAAATACAAGCAATAAAATCATGACCATGCCGTGAAAGGTGTGTGTGGTGTGAATGGATGAGAAAAGTTGGTGATAATAGAAAACGATGGTGGACATGTATGGCATTAGCAGAAGTGCCTCACTCGTTCATACCCTTGCGTCCAAGCGCCGTGAGGCAAGTGCTTTGTTGTGTAGCCACCACAGCGAAAACTTCTCTGGAGAGGTCGTGCTACGGAATGCCCGGGTATGTATAATGTACACTACGAATTTCTTTTAAAAACGCTAACAATGATTTATGACTAAAGAGTTGTTCCCTACCGACGAAAGTGGTTCCCTACCGACAGGGTGTAAAGGTATATGTTGTCGGTAGGGTAACAGAAAGTGTTGTTTTCGTGGAGTTTCTAACCATTTGCACTGGATTAAAATGTGAAGAACTGTTAATTGTTCACCCAGAACACTACAACATGTTGTTTGAGTGTGTAGAGTGTGCATAAAATGGAGTAAATTCAGACGAGGACAGGGTTTTTTTTTGTTTTTTAAGAGTGTGCAGAGCCGTTACCACACTGAGAGAGTCTGTATAGATTACTGCTTTTTGTATTTGTAATTGCTTGATGTGTTTAGCCGCCACAAGTATTGCATAAGCTTCCGCTGTGAAGATACTTGTGCTTGGATGTAGAGGGCCAGCATCCGAAAAGGATGGGCCGACAGCAGCGTAGGACACAGAGGAGTTAGACTTCGAAACATCTGTAAAGAACTCAAGACATGTGTTTTTGTGTTGAAGTTCCAGGAATTTTGTTCGGAGATGGGCAATGGGCGCATGATTTGTAACTTCTAGGAAAAACACATCGTAGCCTATAGTCTGCCACTGCCACGGTGGCGGGTATGCTAGTCATTAAACTGTGTTCAAGTGACACTCCAACTACAATACCAACTCGCAGTTTCTCAGAAATTTTGACCTGGCGGCTTGTACGTCTATAAGTGTATAACTGAACAGATATAAAGTACAATCTTGACTTTCCAATCTCGCTTCATGCCCGTAAAGTCGAATAGTCTCGAAAGAAAAATAAAAAAACTCTCGAAGGATCTTGGTCGCAAATAGGAGGTATTGCTCCGGAGTACAATGCAAGAATACTTTAGGTGAGCGAACGCTAATGAGCAAGTGCTTGGTGGTGTAGGACAAATTATGTTCTCGTTTGCAACATGTGGCTCGCCGGACTGAGGATTGTTAGCGGGCTGCTGGCAAATTTTGCAAAACACATCTGGCACGTGGGCGGCGGTTTAACAATCTGAGAAAATCGGTTTATTGCGCGATGTCAACCGGCGGCGCTGCGAAGAAGGGGGTAATAAGAGAGGAGGTTGACGGCAGGGCGAGGGTGTTGCGGCGACGATGAATGAGTGCGACTACTTTCTTACGTGACGGGACTTTCCTTAACCGAGAAGAGGAGGAGGAGCCGGGCAAAGTTTGTAGCGCCATCTCTTTGGCCCATTTCGAAGCAGCACATTATCGGGCAGCGGATACTCGCAGAGTTCGCTCACCTAAAGTATTCTTGCACCCAGCTCCGAAGGGTGCACGTAAGAGAAGCTGTGACAGCTAGAGTCAGCGGGAAGTGCCTACACCAACAAAACCCCAATCTGCCCATTTCGCCCCATACCGTGGCGGCAAGCAGACCTGATCTACTTTTACGGACATAATATTCATGTGGATCGTCGATGCCATCTGCGGCGTAAGGGACCGTGGACCATCAGGTCACCTTACTTGCAGCGATGGATTTACGTTCGAAATCACAGGTCCCTCCTCGACCTAATGGAGGAAACGCAGCTGCCCAATTTTGTGTGATATATATTGATGCCGTAGGGCAAACTTACGCAATGAAAAAATGGCAGCGTATCCACGGTGTGAATGATGGAGAGTGGGGCGAAGCATCCGTCCGTTCATTCGTTCTTGCTCCCGTCCGCCCATGCGTCTGTCTGTGTGACCGTCCATGCGTCCACCCGCCCGTCCGTGTGTGCGCCTCTTCGTGCGTCCACACGTCCATCCAGCGTCCGTTCCTGCGTTCGTCCAGGCATCCGCCCCTGCGTTCGTCCATGCGTCCATCCATCCGTACAGCCATCCGTGCGTCCGTCCATGTATCTGTCCGTGTGGCCGTTCGTCCATCTAATCAACACTCCAAGTACCACCATCTCGTATCTTTTCATCATATATTCTACATATAAAAGCACTGCCACCCAGCGGAAATTCCAAGCACTAAACGAGAAGTGGCACACGCACACTTTCTACAGCTTTCGCTTCGTGTCTACTTCCCACCTTTAACCACCTCGAGTTCATGGTATATACTAGTTCACTGTATTTATGGCACTGCGACCCAACGCTCGCTAAACCTTTCTAAAACCAAAGAGGTTACGCCCAGCGAGTGTAACGTAGCAACCCTTTCTTCTCAGATAGTGCTCAATGTACATGCCAATGGCTGCAAATTGGGAATGAGAGACAGGAGAATTCGGCTTTTCGTTAACGTGCATGCTACGAATTTTTTATTGATCAACAACGCACAGGAGAAATCTCCCACCGGCACCACCTTGCAGGTCAAAGCGTGAGACATGTTACATACTACTACGAGGGATGAGCGGTTGCCGCTTTAAGGTGATTCCCCCCTAAAAACTACGCGCCAGGGGAAAATTTCACAAGAAAAAAATCGGCATGTTCATGAAGTGTATGACTATGAGTGGGCGAAGCAGTGGGATCGTTCTGCGTTACCGTAAATAACCCTTGAAATTTATCACTCATGCATGAAAAATAGTGCCAAAGCGGTTTACATTTACCTACAAGATTGATTTGCCGTAAATAAAGGTTCTGCTGAGCTGTGCATATTGTTTGCCATCATTATTTATTTACTGCTTTAAGCGGCCGTGGGTGTGGCAGTGGGGACGAGTGGCAGGGCAGCCTCGGCTGTTCCCACCGTAGGTGGAGGCATTGGCAACCGCCTGGGCACACTGTGCCTGGCATGGGCAGCTGCCGCCGGCCATTGTAGTGCTGCCCCTGTTGCACTACATTGGCAAACGATGGTTTATTAGTGAAAAATCCGGATACTTGTTGTCGACCTTCTCGGTAAGTTAGGTTTTGTGTGATTTCGATAGTGATTATTTCCTTTTTTCTTTTCCCATGTTGGACATGTTCGGGAGTACGCGGGGTGAGCACCGTTGCAGTTTGCGCAGTGGGCTTCATCCTCCACCTTACAATCGTCGCTGGCGTGTTCTGTGGTGGCGCACTTCGCACAGGTGAGTTGGCCGCGGCAACTTTGAGAGCCGTGACCAAAACGCTGGCATTTAAAGCAACGTCGTGGGTGGGGAATGTAGGGTCGTACATTTATCTTCGAGAATCCGGTTTCGAGATGGTCAGACAGGGTACTGGTGCAAAATGTCACAATTATATGTTTGGTTGGGACTTCTGTCTAATCACGCCTGATTTTTATTCTTGGAACTTGTGTCACCTGCTGTCCTTTCAACCCTCGAGGAGCTCAGCTTCAGTCAGGCCAAGCTAGTCTTGATCGGACACAACGCCTCGTGAAATGTTGAGGGAACGGTGTGTTGATATTGAAATAGGGATGTTTCCAAACGATTCTAGTTTCGAGAGGTTTACATACTGGGACTGACTTTTTACTTCGACGAGGAGATCCCCACTGGCCATTCTTGTAGCCTGGTAACCTGGGCCAAGTGCAGTGGTGAGGCATTTGGAGACAACAAAAAGCGAGATTGTTCTGGCATTCTTTTCAGCAATCTCGCAGTGAATTACATGGTAGCGGGGGAAAAGAAAGTGTGCATGTGCCACCTCTCGTTTAGTCCTTGGAATGTCCGCTGGATGGCGGTGCTTCTATTTGTGGAATATATGATGAAAAGATGCGAGATGGTGGTACTCGGATTTTTGACTAGATGAGTGAACGGCCACACAGACAGATGCATGGACGGACGCACGGATGGCTGCACGGACCGATGGACGCATGAACGGACGCAAAAGCGGATGCATGGACGAAAGCAGGGACGGACGCACAGATTAACGTGCGGACGCACGAACAGACACACGCATGCACGGACGGATGGACGCACGGGCGGCCACACAGACGCACGCATGGATGGACGGAAGCAAGAACGAATGAACGGACGGATGCTTCGCAACTATCCATCATTCACCTCGTGGATATGCTGCCATTCTTTTTTCCCTTCTTGCTGCCTTTTGCCTTGCCACTGCCTTGATGCTACTGCAGCTGGCCATGGCGACTGTCGGTGCGTTTGTTTTGCTGGTGCTTGGTGTGGCATACGCGCATGAGAGTAGACGAAACTCAACACGATGTGCGTCACAGCCTTGTGTGCTCACGTGATCAAGCCGACTATGCATCGACGTCACTGCCCAATACAGTACCGCGAAACCGAAACCGAAAATCGTGCATGTAAGTAGCACAACAATAAATTATTTAGCAAAAATACACGAATCATGGTGTGTAGATTATGCTTCCTGTAGCTGAAAGAAACGCTTATGCCCAAGAAGACACATGCCACAATTTTGTGGCACCACCATTTTAAAGCTACAAACACAGCCTACTACAGAAAACGGATCATATTCTTTGACTACGAAACTACAATACAACGCTTCTTGTGCGGACAGGTCAGCAAGCTCACGAGCTCCGGCAAACTAACTCATGGGTCATAACACACAGACTTACTCCCACTCAGATGCAGCTGAATGTCCGAGGCTGAGCAATTCTGAGGTGAGCAATCTTTTGTGTCCGAGGTGAGTAATATTTGGATGAATTCAAGTTTGAGTGGCTCCGGCAGAGAAATTTTTGTGAAGTTTTGTTTTCGACTGAGTCTCGTTGATGAAAATTTTGCTGAATCTGAGCACGAGTGAAACCAAAGGGTAAAATGCATTCCACGAGTGAGTCTGAGTGAGCTCCACTTTTCTTGCCTACCTATGCTTATACCAGCATTAGTGTGAGGCCTTGAGCACTGCTTTGCTACGACTGCAAGAGGTCATGCAGGAATATTTCTATTTGATCTGGAAGGCTAAAGCTTCTCATTTCTTACCTTTTAGGCCTACCGTGCTTAAAATAGTGGTACACAGCCAAAAAACAGCGTACGGTGTGCTTTTCTGTAAGAAATAGAGCACGAAAGGAAAGAATGTTTTTTTTAAGAATGGGTCTGTAATTACCTTATTTCTTGGTATATGAGTGCGAACTACAAAATCACTATTATGTTTAAAGTCCGGCTAAAAATCACAGCACAACAACAGAGTGAGTAATGATGAGTGGCAAGAAGCTTCACAGGCTCTCAGCTGTGCCACCCATCCATCAATTTGTCTGTCTTTCAGTCCGTCTATCCGTGTCTGTGTGTCTGTCCATACGTCTGTCCGTCCGCACCTCCAGAGTAACATATATATATATATATATATATATATATATATATATATATATATATATATATATATATATATATATATATATATATATATATATATATATGGCGGCATTTCCTGACGTGTCGCTCACTAAAAAACTTATAACACGGTCACCTTCTCTCCACATGCTTCGCATAACGTCGATTCCCGAGATGCGTGGGATCTACCATTTTTTTATTTTTTTTATTTTCTCCCTCCGGGTCTCGTTAGGCGAGCACTGGGAGCCAGCACTGCAGTGCTCTGGAGGGACCTCGCCACCGTACTTGGTCCTAAGTCCTTCCTTTTCTAATCCTTCCAATAATCTTTCTCTCGCCACATTGCGCAATAAAAGAAGTTCGAAGAAAACGCATTGCTGTTTTCGCTTTACAGCCTCAGCTCGTGAGCAATGTATATGAGCTAAATCAAACTATGAATGTCTGCTTTGTTCCGTGTTTTTTATTTTCTTATTTTTTCGAATGCAATACTAAGATTACAGCGTTAGCACTGCGTTGATAAGATAGACTCAGCTACAGCATTTCTTGGCATTTGAGCGAAGATTACAGAGCGAAATTGCGTGAATCCTACCTCCAATTAATGTAATTCCACAATAGCGCTCGTGTTTTCAACGATAAACATAGCAATTCTTCTTCTATTATTGCGATAGCGATTATATGGACACTCCCGTCCGGATTTCGCCGCCGGCGTCGGCGTGGGCGTCTGCGTTGATGTCATGCACCGTACCTGTATACATGAAAACGCAAGGAAGAAAAAAAAAACATCTAGAAAAAAGACTCCGGCACATGGAATCGAACGTGGGACCTTCGCGTCGTGAATTCAAGGCATTAACCACTTATCAACCGAGAGATACCTCCTTCAACGTTCAAACGGCACGCACTTATACCTACCACTTACCGCTTCTGGCGGGCATCTGGCGGAGAAACTATCTTGTTTTCAGCACTATCAGCAAGACTGGGCAAGAGCACCGGCGGCTCTCATCACTCGCGCGTACTTTGGCCCGTGGAGATGAGGAGGGTGAACAATTTTTCGAGCGCCCTTATCTTCTGTGGAGACTATCATACGTCTTGGCTGACGGTGGTCTTAACTGGAACGGTTATGTTGTAGTTACGGGGTGCACAAGTGTCACTGTAATCATTGCATTGCCTCCGTTAGCGAAAAGGGCGCGCTTTTCAGACACAGCGAAGTAACTACTGAAACACATATATGCGTACATCTGTGCTTCTGAGCACGTTTCGTGTGTCATACGTGTGTGAGAAATGCGAAAAATGTTTCGATTTGCATCTCATTAGCACGTGACCTTGCAATTCGTTGCTATCGCGTTAATTTACCTACATCTGTAATAACGCTAACCGAACGCTAGGATACTTACGCCGCAACTTTTCTCGCGCTCCGCTGTCCCTCAAAATTCTACTATACCGATCACTAATTCGCCCATAGCTTGAGTACGCGTCCGCTATATGGGATCCCGTGCAGCAAAATTTAATCAACGCGTTAGAATCTGTTCAGAACCGCTCAGCTCGGTTCATTTGTTCTAATTATTCCCGTACTGCTAGCATATCAGAAATCAAATCTAATCTTGACCTGCCCAATTTAACTATCCGGAGGAAACTGGTGCGACTGCATTTTTTTCATAAGATATTTTTTCACAATCCATCAATGAAGCGAGACCTCATTTCACAACCGTCATATCACTCATCGCGCATTGATCACCAGCATAAGGTTGCCATTCTGTTTTGCCGCACCAAATTCTTTTCAGCAGCATTCTTACCGAAAACAGCCGCTGATTGGAACCACCTTCCCTCTTCCGTTGTAACAATAACAGACCCTTTGTTATTCAAGACTGCGATTTCTCAGCAATGTTTGTAACTATACGCAGTTTCCATTATCTTTGTCTTGTATGTGCATGAATTCTTACTTATACATTTTTAGTTGATTTATGTTACCTTCGTGATTTGCGCATCTGACACTTGTTTCTTTTCTTTGTCTTTTTTTCTTGTCCTTATTCCTTTGTGTGTTATAAAATGTTGTACCCACCCCCTCTGTAATGCCCTACGGGCCCTGAGGGTATTCTAATAAATAAATAAATAAATAAATAAATTGTTTTTCCCTTTGCGGCTTGCACCATTAGATGCAGCTTGCACCATTGATAGGATGCAGCTTGCACCATTGATATACTCGTAATTCCTTTAGTTTATACGTTGTGACTCCACATTTTTGAACGCGTGAGAAAGTCCCGCCTTTTTACGTGCAGCTTCAACACTAAGCGGCGTCCGCATGTGCATAAAACGCTGAGTGTGCGCCACCGTCACTTTCCATCGGCTTAATAAACGCGCGGCAAACGGACTACTTCGCGTAGTGATATATCTGCAGAAGCTCCGCCTCCATAGCTTTCCCTTCAGTGCCAAGAAACGTTGTCGCCGAGTATAGCTAGCTCTGCCAACGCTTACACATTTTTCTGCGCAACTATTTCGCATATATGTGCTACAGTCGTACCTAACCGAGGAGCATACAAAATAACCACTTAAAATCGTGACGCAGTCGCATCTTCTCACAACAACCTCCAAGACATATCTTGAGTGCAACTGACATCTTCCAATAACGGAGGATCCGAGCACGCATCATTTGTTCCCAAATCCATATTGTTTGAAACGGGCCAGGCAGGGCCGCACCCAATTATTTCGTGCCTGGGCCCGGTACAGTCAAATCTAGCCCCACCACGGTGTTCTAGTGGCTAAGGTACTCGACTGCTGACACGCAGGTCGCAGGATTGAATCCCGGGGTTAGTGACTTTATTTCCGATGGAGGCGGAAATCTTGTAGGCCCGTTTGCTCAGATTTGGGTGCACGTTAAAGAACCCCAGGTGGTCGAAATTTCCGGATTCCTCCACTACGGCGTCTGTCATATTCATATGGTTGTTTTGGGACGTTAAACTCTACATACCAATCAATCAGCGGTCAAATCTAAAAGCACGGACCCGTACTCGGGCGGCTTGTGGTACGTCTGTTTTGGGTAGGCCCGGGCCCCCCGGGAAAAACCAGCCCGTCCGGTAGAGTAGTCGATCACGCGATATTGTGCTCATCGCCCATAGCAGCTGAAGCTACACTTTCTCTGTGGCTTGCTTCTACCCTTTAAGTAATGAGGTGTATTGAATGCGCTGACTTACCATTCCGCAACAGTCTGCCTCCGCGTAGAGCGGGAAACGTTGTCTATGGCACAAATGTAGCTCTAGGCAGCGTAACGAATCTCCCGACTGAGCATTCGAGACTAAGTGCGCATATTGTTGTCGGTAACGCCCGGAAAATCTGCTATCAACGACAAGTTCTCAATGGGCGCGATAATGACGCGAATGCGTCGCTTTGTTCTCTATCTGCGAAACAAAAAAGGCACTCTTTCCGAATGACTCGCGCACCGATAATACATTTTCTCATTGAAACGCACATGCTCGGAATCGTAATATACGATGTCAGGCATTACAGGCAAAACAGAAAGGTATTAATACTTGAGGCACGCAGAACGGTATGCCCACCTGACGAGGTCAGGAAAAAAAATAGCATGTAAATATTTAGGAGAATCCATTCATTGACTGCTACAAGTTTTCCTTCGTTTGCTCATGCTGTTGACATCTGGAATGATCCTGAGGGCCCCCTGGGTGAGTGAACTACTGATGAATGTGTTAAGCTATCGCTCACTGACAAGCGGTGCATCCTTTCGTGATATTGTTCTCGCTCTCTCTTTTAATGTATAAGATCTTTCGCAATTCTTACTTTTAGCGTGCTTATGTACTAGCTCCTGCAACAGCTTGCGGTGAAAGATGGCAGTATCTACAAAAAAAAGAGAAAAGAAAGTTGTGTACGATATCTCTTTTACGCGAAGACGTTTCACCATGGCGTCTATCATGCACCACCCCGGTGGTCTAGTGGCTATAGGGTACTCGGCTGCTGACCCGCTGTCGGCGGAATTGAATCCCGGCTGCGATGACTATGACGGCTGCGTTTTCGATGGAGGCGAAAATGCTGTAGGCCCGTGTGCTAAGATTTGGCGTCACTCTCAAGAACTCCAGGCGGTCGAAATTTCCGGAGTCCTCCACTACGGCGTCTCTAATATTCATATATGGTGGTTTTGGGACGTTAAACCCCACATGTCATCAAAATCAATGGCGTGTGTCATATTGCGTATTGGGACAAATCCGACCTCATCATCCTTCTTCTTGCATGCATTAGGGATGGTAAAAGCTGGAACCCGTTGCAACAAATTAAGAGAAGAATGACGATGTTTTCAGACAGCATACAGTATGATGCTCGCCGTAGTGAAAGAATATAATGAATATGGCTTCCTTAACTCATTAGTACCAAAAAGGGAAAACAAAATCTGCCTTCGAGCTTTTCATAAAATTTAGTTGTGTGTAGGCAAGCTCGATCAAGAGATCCGCGTATATTTTTTATTTTATACTCAAGGACAAATCATACATTCGCTGCAAATTACACCCAAGCAGCATTTATGTGTCCGCTCCTCATCTTTTTAAGAGTGCCATGCGAGTTGTAGCCTGCTCCAACAAAGCTTTGAGCCCGCTCAAACAGAGTTTGAAACAAATTTGGACAAAGTTAAGATCAAACAAAGTTGAAGCCTGCGCAAAGCAAAGCTTTCAGCGGGCTCCAACTTAGCTTAAACGCGAGTGTGTAAAAGAGGTCATTTGGTAGAAATTCCGGCGTCGGTGACGAGCTCGTTCGTTGTGACTGAAAAATTGTCTTATTCATGACTGAAAAGTCTAGAAAGATGAAAAATAAAGAAATGAAGTTATACGTGACGGCCGGGTGAGATTCCAACCCAGGTCTTCTGCATGATCAGATGTTCTATCACAGAGCAAATATATTTTTGCATAGTATTTATTTAAAGTCAAACACTCAGATTTATTTCTTTAACGTTCTCGAAAAAGAAAACATATGAATGTCATGTGTTTGAAAGAATCGCCTTAACGCACGTAATATTACGTGGCAGAAGCGTAGATTCGCTCCACGTGGAACACCCGTAAAATGCAACGAGTGAGCGTTTTAAAAGACAAGCCGGGACTCGCTCTCTGGATTTCGTGCCGACCGGTAGTGCCCCCGCGATTTCCAACGACAGCGCCGCTCTGGCCGACTGACTCGTCCTACACCATCTCCTACCACCGACAAGAGCTCTCGTGCCCCGTCCTCGGTCTCCTGCGACCGTGTCCATTTTTCCTGTCTTCTCCTTGCTTATGGGTGTCGCTGTCCCTGCACCACGCTCTCTTCTTCCCCCTCTCCATCTTTACACCCTATCCTTTTAATCCCTGCTTACACCCATCCTTCGTGAGCTTCTGTTGAGGTGTCGCACTCTGATGCATAAAGATGCAGGGCTCACTTTTCTCTTCTTTTTTTCAAGAATCACATAAGAATAAGAAGAACAAGCAATTAAAAAGTAATCAGAGGTATTCATTTATAATCATCACCAAATGCATCAAGAAACTGAAGAGCTGCGTTGGTTCGGATGTTGCACTATACAGTGCATACTGGGTCCTTCGCTGATTCGCAAAAGAAATAATTATGGCTTATAGTGAGCACTCAACAAGTGCACTTGTAATAGGTATTCTATCATACTTTGAAACTGTTAATGTTACGCGCACAGTTGTTCGTTTCCTCACGACACACTTGAGGCGTGCATCGAGAACCGAACCCATGTTCGCACATGAGAATGCGCACGAGACCCAGTTACGCTGTCGCGTTGAGCTCTTGAAGGCGGAACTCAATCGTCCTCTAAGTATTTTTTTTTGTTTGCTTCCGATGATGTTAACGCCAGGTCAGCCTCACCGGGAGATAAATATTCGTCATTTTTATGGAAAAAATTTATTCGGTTGAATTGTGAGGTAGGAAATCGCACGGAACTGTACAGTGTTCAACCGACCATCTTAAGAATAGTTCTGCTGAAACAGGAAATTGTGCTTTATGTCGCGAAAATTCGCGAACGCAATCGATTGCTGCGGCATCGACGTCTATGTTCATTTTAGGTTGGACAGTGGTATACGAGTCAGTGGCGTGCAGGCTGAAATTTGTTTCGGGGAAGGGAGACACAGGCAGATAAGTGTGTCCCGCGTTCTATAGGAGAAAAAAAAAATCGGTGCTAGGGACACGAGCCTGTGCCACCCCACGACTATTCCATGGCTACACCTCTGGTACTCATGCATTTGTAGGCTCATACTGGCAAGCATTAGGTTTATTGTATGCGGTACTAGTATGCCTCTGCCGTCCTACGAGCGAACATGCGATGATGGTGTTTTTTAACGGAGATGAAATAAAGCACTTCATACGCTCTGATGCTGAACCCATCAGTATTTGCATGCAAAACGCTTAGAAATATTTTACGACTGGAAGGCATTAAAAATAGTGAAGTTTCGAAACCAATAAAACAACACACAGCGATTAGTTTCTGAAATGCTTAGCCAGAGTGAGCAAGTTCGAGTGGCCATGTGTAGGTTTTGATGAACGTCAATAATTCTAAAAGGGAAACATTGCAAACCTTACCGCCGGGAAGCTCAGATCATATTCCCGAAAAAAGACTATGCGAATGAGCAAGCAGATGAAAAATGGGCTTTAACCTTATTTTCTAGGCAGGCCACAAGAATGTTTGCGTAATTTCGACCAATGCGTGAGCTCATCGATGTCCCACTGATTTTGATGTAGGGCGTATCAACAAATTCGAAATCATTGAAGTTCAAAATAAGCAAGTAATTTCGCTAATGTGCTGCTGTCAATCGCTTTCTCGGCCAACATTTATTCGTAGGATTCGATGACAGCCCCGATGCCGCTGACACGTGGAAAGCTAGGTTACATAGACACTATACATGAATTCACCAATAGAGAGCAGTATAGGATAGTGATGTCAAGTATAACGGACATAAAACTAGTAGTGTCTTTCACGCAAAACGGGAATGTAGCTCTGATACTGCTAATGAGGGAATCTAAAAAGCTGGATAAGTTTGCCGTAACAGTACCTATTCCGAAACCCGTAAGACGACCAGGATTGTCTTCTTTGCATTTTTTGTATCTGGTAAAAACGACTGGAGACCACTTAATGGAACGAGTGAATTAATTGCGTTGTCCACCCGCCATTTTTTATCTCTGATTAGAACTGGAATAGTGCGTCCAATCAGTAACTTATGCTCTTCTGTCGGGTCATGATCAAATTGTTTAAAAACCTCGTGTCTGCAGGATAGCTGCTTGTGGACCTCTTTGATATAATCAGACCTATTCACTAGTACAATCACGAGTAAACAGACTTATTCATGACTGCATCTTCACTGAACTACTCAGAACAACGTACCGCAGATCTTCGCTACATACTATCATCATCATTATCTACAATTGCTCGCCCAAACGCCATCGGATGTAATTCATGCCACAAACCGAAATGTCAAACAAAAGTTCCCATCCCCATATGTGCTCTTTTCAACAGAGCGCCAGTACACCTTCAAAATTTCGTTTAAAAGTTCAAGAGAACTTCGACTGTGACACTAAAAACGTAACTATATATTTGCTTGAATTTACGGCATGCAACAAACAGCATACTGGACAAACAGAATGCCCTTTCTGATTACGATTTATCAATAATCAATCTCAGGATAACACGTTGCCGAACCTGCCCATTCCAAAACATGTGCGTATCCCCGGTCAGTAATAACTTTACGATAAATTTAGTCGACTCTAGATTTTGCCCAAACTTTGAGAAGAAGGGCAGAAATCCTTCCTGATTCACAATGAGTTCATGAACATCACGTTTAGTTTAAACGAATGCACTGTCAATTTGAGTTGCTTGTCTCAGAAGTTTTTCTTTCTCTGCAACCTATGTCTCGTGGGCATAAAAGGGCAGTGTGCTTACATCACTACTGAACTGTAAAGATTCTGTACTTTCATGTTTCTTGGTGATTCTACCTTTCCGAGTTTATTTTTCCCAATTATCTTGTTTTTGTTTTTGCATTTAGACGCATGTATATTTTCAGTGTTGTCAGTGTACCGAATGTTTCAGTGATTGTCGACGTCACGGGGTCAGGATGTCGACGAAGGGAGCAGACAGTAGGTTTAAGATTAAACTGTTCATTCAGCCGAAGTTGTGTCCACGTAAAAAGAAAGTGAGACTACAGGAAGACAATGGCACTGATAGCGGTGAGCAGAACGTCAGCTGAGAAGCGGCGAAGCGCATCGGCATATATACACTTCGGCATTATACGCGTCGGCATTTATACACGGCACTCTCAGCGCCACGTAACAGCCATCGTTGGAAACATTGCACATGCGCAGCATGTGCTTTGCGAAACACTCTTTCCACCGCGCGCATCACGTCATCGATACGCTTGTTTGTCGTCTGCTAGCCACATTTTTTGTTCGCTGTGCTGATACCTTCTGCATTTCAGGGTCCACCTGGATTGAAGGAAAAAAGTGAATGTAAGAGGGATAACTAATAAACTTTTTATTCAAGAAAATTGCACTTTTGCAATTTAAGTTAAAGACCATGGGAACAAATATAAAAACATGAGCAAATCTAAGAGCGAGTCATGTGACCACTTACAGCAACGACTGCAGCTATTCTGGACGTCAACAAGTCGCAAAGTGATCGAACATATTCCCGATAGGCTTTCAGCTTTTCCCACTCGTTGCTGACTTGCGCCCACAACTGGTCCGAAGTCAAAGAATAAAGGGGCTTCCTCGTCAAAGAAGCTTTCAGACGGCCCCACACGTTTTCTATCACATTCAGGTCCGCTCCTTTCGGAGGCCATTCCAGTAGCTGCATGTGCTGCTCCGCCTGGAATTTCTTGACAGCCTGCGCCGTGTGTAACGGTGACCGGTCCTGTTGGAACAGGTAATCACCGTCTGGGAATACACTGCTCGCATATGGCAACAACACATTGTTCAAAATGTTGCAGTATTGTTCCGACGATAAGTGTCCCCGTATACGTTGCAGGAGCCCTAAACCATATCTTGAAACAGCACCCCACACGCTCACACTCGATCTCCCACTGGCAGAAACGTCTTGCACGTTGTCTGGGTCGTTCCTGCGTGGCATTTTGACGTTAACTAAAACAATTCCTTTTCAAAGCAGGAAGTTTGCCTCACCGTGTGCCTGGTAGTCTCCAAACATGCAATCTTTGGTCTTGTCGCGTCGAGTCCTCGCGTATTGCTGGGGCTGGCAAGAAAGGGTTACGAACAGCAGCTGCAACTATGAAGGCGTCTTCATCGTCTGTGGTAGCTTTAGGGCGGTGCGCGCGGGGTACATCCTGAATGCGACCTTCATACTTGTAGGCTTCAATTATCCTGTTCGCAGTCTTCAGGGGCAAATCTAAAGCGCCAAGATAAGGCTGGGAATAACCTTTCAGGGAAAGTTCAGCAATTGAGCGCCTTTCATCATCAAGAACCTTAGCCATAATACAATCTGGCGACAGAATGAACGGCTGCAAAATATGTTTGGTTGTTTTATATACGGCGTTGCACGCGCAACAACTTTGAAGGTAACGAATAGACACGCCCCCATAGATATACAAGTTTTTTGTCTTGTTCTGTTCAAGCACAGATGTTTAGAGAAATCTTAAAGTGCAGGATGCATGGGCTTAGAAAACAAAAATGCGGCTAGCAGACGACTAGCAAGTGCATTCATAACGTCATGCGCGCGGTGGAACAATTATTTTGTGGAAGGTGTGATGCGCATGCGCAATGTTTCCAGTGATGACCGTAACGGGGCGCTGACAGTGCCGTCGGCCACGTGCTCGCGTGTTCACCCTGACAGGGCTCACCGCTGTACGTTGTCATCTGCGTCGTTTCTTGTACGCTGGTGTTGAATGCGAAGGTTACGTGCGCAAGGATGACATCCACGTCGTGTGTTAAACGTCGACTTACATGGCCAACATGTCGGCGATGGTCTTGTTTAGGCGCTCAGTGAGACCATTGGTCTGTGGGAGGTGCGCTGTTGTATGGCGGTGACTTGTCTAGTTGTATGCCAAAATCGCTTGGGTTAGCTCAGCAGTAAATGCCCTTCCTCTGTCGGTGATGACCTCCGGGGCGCCGTGACACAGGATGATGTTTACAACGAAGAATTTCGCTACCTCACATGCACTACCTTTCGGCAGGGCTTTTGTCTCGGCGTAGCGCGTAAGGTAGTCGGCAGCTACGACGATCCATTTGTTTCCGACTGCCGACGTCGGGAACAGCCCAAGTAAGTCCATATGGATTTGCTGGAACCGACGGCGAGGTGGTTCAATGAGCTGCAGAAGTCCTGCTGGCCTTGTCAGCGGTGTCTTGCGTCGCTGGCAGTCCCGGCGTGTCCTCACATAATGAGCGACGTCGGCGGCTAGGCGTGGCCAGTAGTATTTCTCTTGTATTCTTGCGAGTGTGCGGGAAGAATCAAAATGACCAGTCGTTGGGTTGTCGGGCATTGATATCTGGGGTTTAGCATCCCAAAACCACCATTTGATTATGAGAGACGCCGTCGTGGAGGGCACCGGAAATTTCAACCACCTGGGGTTCTTTAACGAGCACCCAAATCTGAGCACACAGGCCTACAACCTTCCCTCCTCCATCGGAAATGCAGCCGCCGCAGCCGGGGTTCAATCCCGCGACCTGCGGGTCAGCAGCTGAGTACCTTAGCCACTAGACCACCGCGGCGGGGCAGGTTGTCGGGCAGGGCCTGTAAGATTTCTGGTCGCATTGCCGAATGCACGACGATAAGGTAGCTGGCTTGGGCAGGAGAGAAGTTCTTTTTCACGAGGACCTTGTTCTTCAAGAAAAATGACGCAAGTCCTCTCCTGAAGACTCACCTAAAGTGTTCACTTGAGGACGACCCTCGTTTGACCCTCGAGGTATTCCACTAGCCCTCTCAGTACCTGATCGCATGGCTGTCGCTCGGTGAAGACGTCGGAACCAATGATTCCCAAGAAGTATTCATCATCCTGGTCGTTCCGCGGTGGTAGATCGACTGGGGCAGGAGACAGGCAGTCAGCGTCGGGGTGTTGGAGTGCGAGAGGTACCGGGATCGACACCCAGCACCTATACCAGATGTCACGGGGCCATGACGTCGACGAAGGGAGCAGACAGTTGGTTGGAGAATAAACTGTTTATTCAGGCGAACTTGTGGTCACGTAAAAAGAAAGTCGGATTCAAGCAACACACTGGCACTGATAGCGGCGAGCAGAGCGTCAGCCGTCGATCAACTGACAAGTGGCGAAGCGCGTCGGCATTTATACATTTGCCATTGAATGTTCTAGCGTTATCGCTCGCGGAGACATAGGTTTCAGAATATTCTGAAATGTTCACGAAGTGGGCGTAATCTAAAAAAAAAAGCGAACTACTACAGCCTCGAAGCTTTTCAAACTTGGTAGGCATGGTTTGCGCTGAACATATATGTAATGGGGTGATAACAAAACTTTAGGAAAGGAACGTGGCAGTATCAGCGATTGTTTAGAGCTATTAAAGCACATTTTCATCGATAATAACCCGTTTGTTAGTCGGTTATTAAGGTATCTTCGCTCTGCTTTATTGATTGATATGTGGGGTTTAACGTCCCAAAACCACTATATGATTATGAGAGACGCCGTTATGGAGGGCTCCGGAAATTTAGACCACCTGGGGTTCTTTAACGTGCACCCAAATCTGAGCACACGGGCCTACAACATTTCCGCCTCCATCGGAAATGCAGCCGCCACAGCCGGGATTCGAACCCGCGCCCTGCGGGTCAGCAGCCGAGTACCTTAGCCACTAGACCACCGCGGCGGGGCTCGCTCTGCTTTATAGGGGATGTGTACGAACTCATGCTACACATTTCATTCTGATGAAGGTCTGACCCCCACAGAAACGTAAAGAAAGCTGCCTCATACGCGCATCCGACTTTGCTTTGCATATTACATCATACCTAGAAACCCTTCAATATATATATATATATATATATATATATATATATATATATATATATATATATATATATATATATATATATATATATCGCACATAGAACTGTATTCACAAAATGTTTTGTGACTTTTTTTTTTCATTTCACGTGTTAGACGATTTCGTACCCGATTGCAGACCTCATAAAGGTGCCGTGCGTGCAAACAACCGACACGATGTTTCCAACTGCCGGAAGCGCGCTCTGGGAGGCAGCACATGCGGGAAATCAGCACGTGTGTTAAGCTTTAACTATCGTGTAAACATGCAATAAGGGTGGAGGTTTAATATGGTCTGCTGAACTCGCACCACCACCACAGTCTTGCTATTACTCTATGACACAGGAGAGCATCAAGTTGTGCTAGTTGGTTGTCGTTCATTACGTAATGATTTCACTGCGCTGGAACAAGTAAAACCAAACAAGCAAGCAAGCAGAAAAAAAAAGATACATCGCATGCGCAGACTCGCGAACGAACTAACTGAACTTTATTTGTCGGAAATATTGCGTTGTTGCTAAAACAGAGCAACGCCACGTGGTCCGGTCCTTATTACAGGGCACTGCTGGCTCGAGCCATCCTTTCAGCCTTCCTGACTATCATCAGCCGCTCCCAAGGACAGGGATGGTCTGTAGTGCCTCCCTCTAAGGTCTCCCTCCAAGGCTTGCATTTCCACGTGATGTGCCAAAGCGTCGGTGTGCTACAACTAAAATTTCACCGAGGGAAAGACAGCATATATAAAATCAATATGAAATGACAGTTTGAGCTCATTGGCCAAACATGGTGACATATCAAAGCTTCATGTGACCTTGTCTGGCCAATGAGCTCATGGGGTATTTCTATGCTCGCTGTGTATGAATCATTACCTTTCAGTCAAGAAAATTTTAGCAGTGAGTTTGCGCAAGTCCTGTCTTTTTGTTCCTCGGTTGTACTTCTGCCCCGCCGCGGTGGTCTAGTGGCTAAGGTACTCGGCTGCTGACCCGCAGGTCGCGGGTTCGAATCCCGGCTGCGGCGGCTGCATTTCCGATGGAGGCGGAAATGTTGTAGGCCCGTGTGCTCAGATTTGGGTGCACGTTAAAGAACCCCAGGTGGTCTAAATTTCCGGAGCCCTCCACTACGGCGTCTCTCATAATCATATAGTGGTTTTGGGACGTTAAACCCCACATATCAATCAATCAATCGGTTGTACTTCTACTAGCGCAGTTAAACCTCCACGACCCTGACACAGTCCTTGTTGGCGGGCGGTAATACAGCATATAAATGAGACAAGATCGCAGACAAGTAAATCATATCAGGCGATATCCGACCGCATATGATCACGCGCGTGCGCTTCAGAACCTCCGGTTACACCTTCGTCAGCACTTGGAGCGTAAGCGCATGATAAGAGGGCTGAGATGCCTGAGAAGGATCCGGTAGCGAGTCTTGCTACCAATTCGGGTGTGGTCCAGTTTGGCGTTCGTGAAACGCTACATTACGTGAGCACCCCTTGTTGGCTTGGTGCACTCTTAGGGCGGCTCCTAAGATGGATGATGGACGGGGCGCACACGTTGTGATCCGGTCTTCCTGACGTTGACCCTATGCTCCCAATCCCGGAGCAGCAAGCCCTTCTACAGAGGGGTCGTTAGCTCGCAGGTTTTGCATCCATCATACGGAAGAACCATGATTTAGAGATGCATATACGTGCATTCAGTGTGCTCTTCACGCTATAGAGCTACCGCAGATTAGACCCAGAAGCCGTGAGGCGGCTGCAGAATTAGCCTATCATTAGCCTATCAGCTCGGTTCCGGCTAAGCCGTTTCTTTCCTTCAGTTCAACTTGAATTGATTTCAGCAAATAAACTGTCCTCCTCAACACTGGCCTGTCATGGTCCACGACGTCTCTCCATTTTTTACAAATATAATTTGCTGGATTTCTTACGTTCCGGGCAATTTGGGAAGAGAGACTTGTACAAAACTTTCACAGCGCTTTTGAAGCCATGCATGAAGTGGTAAGCTATGGGATTTAACATTCTAAAATCACCAGAGTACGCCGCCGTGGACGGTTTCGAATATTTGGACCATCTCGTGCTCTTTAACGTGCAGTGACATCGCTGAGAACACGACACTCTAGCATTTCCTCTGCATCGAAATGCATCCGCCGCGGCTGGGATTGAACTCGTGACCTTCGGGTTAGCTGCCGAATACCCTAACCGCCACACCACCGTGGTGGACCTGGCAACAAAGTAAATGATGTACTTTGAAGGCATGCTATTTACATTGAAGACTGTGATTTTAGAGTGCGCAGTGTACAGACATCTCATTTTTACGTAATACAGTTGAAACACGATCTAACAAAGTCCGATTTTACCAAGTTCCCGATCTAACGAATAAATTTACATGTTCCGGCAAACGTTCACACGGTTCACTATTCGGTTCAATATATTGTTCATGATTTCGGCCACCAAACACAATTTAACAAAGTTCTTTCTTGGAATTAATAACCGAGTAATGAGGCGGCGATTGTTTTCTAAGTTTTACACCGACGGGCGTTTTTTTTTTTTGAACGGGCGCTCAAAGGCTATTGCGTTGAAATATCTCGGCGCACTAGTCACGGCCTCGGCTTTATTTTTAGGGGGCTGCACACCACGCCCGTGCGTGGAATAATATAGTGGTAAGTCGGTACGCTCTTTACTACATTATGCATACCGGATGGCACTGTATACGGTTCATCGGTTACCTTCGTTATTTGTGGTTTACCGTAACAGTAGGCAACCTGTGCCTCGCGGGGCAGTGTTGTACGCGGCTCCCAGCAACCTCCCTTCATTAACCGATAAAGCGCCTCCCGACAAACCGATAAACACCACTTTCTGCGCGGGTCGTTAAACCACAATCTTGCAAAATTTCCGCTCAAAAGAAGCATTCTTTCTACCCCCGTTTCGTAGCTCATCATTTTCGATTGGCCAAAATTTTTTCTTCGCTTGCGAAGTCCCCCCCCCCCAACCCCCGCTTTGCCGTGCTCACCCCGTGTCAACTACACGCAACTTGACCCTCCGTTTCGAAACGCTGCCGACTCTTGGTTTAACCGCGTTTCCCCAGATCGGTTTCCTGTGACAGCTTCGCGTTAATGTCACCCGGACATCCTGTGTCCCGACAACGTGGCAAGTACCATGCTCAGGCCGCCCTCGGGAACATCTCACGCGTGCAGCCATGGGTGGGCCGCATAATGCCTTGGTATATGACAATGACTTTATTTGCGCGTCATTACAATGAATGATACGACGGGGCGGGCGGAAAAAGCTGTTGTTTGGACAGCTTGACGAGGCCACTGGCTTCCTCATTGGCGCTGAACAGCAGCGATGCAACAACAAGAAACCAACATAAATCAGCATTATATATCACAAGACATATATAGAAAAAACAACAATGTCTAAGTTTACAAAATTGCAATCCTTTGCAAAGACAAAGAAAAAGAAAAAGAAGAAAAACACCGCATTACAATTATGTTCTTCCTACGTGACCTTAATTATTCGTGCGCGCGAGATTTAGATATGAGAGGCGTCATAAAAATGCTTTTCAAGAATTATCTGTCTTGAGTTCAAAACAACTATGTATGGCTTTAAAAGACATGTTCTCTAATTGTAGCCCTTCGCAAATTAATCTGTTTAATAATCTTGGTAAGCTGTTTCCGAGTGTTTGTTTTCCATATATTGTTCGCACTGTTGGTATTTTGCAGTACTCCCTTTTACGTGTTTCATATACAGGGGCGTTTTCTTGTAACCTGGAAAGGCGCCTAAGAAAATCTGATCTGGTTTTTAACTCTTGTTTATACGCCTTACACAAACGGTAATTATATAGTGTTGTGGCTTGAAGTATCGCATATTTTAAGAAATACTCACGTGTGTGGAAATGTCTTGAGACATCTTCAATTCCTTTTTATTGTCAATACCTTTTGATTGTCGCTACGTTTCAGATTTAGATATTGGAGGAGCGAAAAATTATTTTGTTGATCTTGCGAAACCAATTTTTCCGGTTTAACGAAAGCGTGGTCATCACTTTGTTAATCGAATTTCAACAATAATACAAAGGTCGGTGCCGTAGTAAGTTCGTACGGTGTCACTACAAATGTATTTAACAGACGACATTGGGATCTTGACCCGCCACGAAGGTTCAGTTGTTCGGGTGCTCGACTTCTTACCCAAAAGTAGCAGGTTCGAATCCCGCCCCCGCCGCCGTACTTTTCGGTGGAGGCAAAAGTGCTTGAGATCCGTGTGCTTCGATTTTAGTGCACGTTAAAGAAAAAAATCTAGCCAGGTGGTCGAAATTTCCAGAGCCTTCTAATATGGCGTGCTTCGTAATTGTATCGTATGGGTCCTTAAACCCCAGAAACAATTGACTACATCTTCAGCGCTTCGTAAGAATTATATTAAAAGGCCTTTGACCTATTTAGTGTCCATTAACTTCTTCTGCCACATACAGGTGCTTCACGGCACCGGCGACAAACATTTAAGCTTCGGTTCACTTTCAAATGCACAATTTTAAAGTACCATTCAACACTTGCGGGCACTCATTCTAATGCTCATCGGGTTAAGCTTGTTATTAGAACATAGGATATGGATATTTTGAGAAAGATATCCAGCGTACCACAGATTTTGTGCTTTATTACTGAGTAAAAAAAATGACAGCATGTCCACGGAGTAAATGATGGAGAGTGGGGTGAAGCATCCGTCCGTCCATTCTTTCTTGCTTCCGTCCGTCCATGCGTGCGTCTTTGTGGCTGCCGTGCGTCCATCCGCCTGTCCATGCGTGCGTCTGTTCGTGTGTCCGCAGTACATCTGTGCGTCCGTCCCTGCGTTCGTCCATGCATCCGCTGCTGCGTCCGCCCATGCGTTTATCTGTGCGTGCAGCCTTCCGTGCGTCCATCTATGCATCTGTATGTGTGTCCGTTCGTCCACTTATTCAACACCCAAAGTACCACCATCTCGCATGTTTTCATCATATATTCCTCATATAGAAGCACGCCATCCTGCGGAAATTCCAAGGACTGAACGAGAGGAGGCACACGCACACTTTCTTACGGCTTGCGCTTCGGGTCTACTTCCCACCTTTGACCAGCTCGAGTTCATGGTATATACTAGTTCACTGTATTCATGGCACTGAAGCTCAACGTTCGCTAAACCTTTCTAAAACCTAGGAGGTTACGCCCAGCGAGTATAACGTAGCAACCCTTTCTTGTCAGATGTACATGCCAATGGTTGCTAAGGGGGAATGAGAGACAAGAGAATTCGGCTTTTAGTTAACGCGCACGCTGCGAATTTTTTATTGTTGAACAACGCACAGAAAAAATCTCCCACCTGCACCAGCTTGGAGGTCAAAATTTAAGACGGGTTACACACTACGACTATCACTACTACTACTACTACTACTACGAGGGACGAACGGGTGCCGCTTTAAGGAGCTTCGCCCCTAAAAACGCATCAATGCGAAAGGAAGTGAGCAGTGATAAGGCCTGCCTTTCAGCGGCCCACGTGCATTCACGAACCAGCGCACGCTGGCCTTCCAAGCATGCAGTCTGCTTCGGCTACGGGAAACTAAACCTTCTTTTGTGACTCAGCTCTTCCTACTTCCAACCCCACGTCTCTCCTCCTCTTCCCTGTTCTGAGCCTTGTTATACTATACGGCTATTCTGTTATACCTTGCTCCTCATTCACACTTTCTTTTCGCACTCGTTATACTGCACAGCATACCATGCTGACGATGGCATGCTTCTCCTCTCTTCAGCATCGCATCGATTCTCTTCACCCTTCATGATTTTACTTCCTCGTCTCCTTGCGATTCTATATTATACATACGGCTGTGCCATATGTGGTTTGGCTTCCTGAAGCCATACATGACTATTTCATGTCATATGCCCTCCTCGTTTCCTTCTTCGTCTAGAGTGATCTAGTGCACTGCATCATCACCCTCATCTCCTTCTCCCACAACGCTTTTACACCTTACTACGCTACATATGATTTCGCCTTCATGACCACGAGCGAAATGAGACGGCGATCATATATCATATACGATGACAGCATACGACAAGCCCCGGCGCCTAGAGTTATTCGCACTGAATAGGACCAGAATTTGCGAGCAGCCATGCTCCTTTTCCCCGCGCCGCGCACAACTTTCTCCCTCAACTGAATTTCTTAAAACCGAAACTGGCAGTTTCTCATAAATCAGCAGGTTTTTAAGAAGTATAGAATTGCTACATTATAGAGCCGAGTTGTGTGAGATGAACACAACCTTTCTGGAACAATGGCATCTAGCTTATTCTGACAAGAGAGAGGAAAGCAGAGCGAGTGCATGCTCGCAGCGCGTCAGGAGTGTCACGAGTGAAAGAGAGCAAGGACAAACAGAGGAGAGCAGTAACAGCAGTACGTAGTTTCGAATGCTAGGCACTGCACCGTGTCGGCCAAGAGGCAGACAGAAATTAGGTGCCTTCTTCCCTCTTCTCAAGAACCACTCAATCAATCAAATCGAATGCTAGTAAAGGAAAAACAAAAAGTGACCTCGTGGTCCCGCACCGCTGCCCTGCAAAGCTTTTTCAAGACCACGTGGTCGTGCGATGTGACCGTGCCGCTACAGATTGCTATAGAAGGACCTGGAATGACGGGCGATGTTCCGTCCAAGTGCCGTTTTGCGGGAGGGATACGTTTTTTCGATGACATTGCCGGTGACCACCGATATTTTTTATGGAGCTCATACCAGAAAAAAAAAAGAAAACGGCAAGGGGCCACTGCTTCGAAAAAATGCGTTCTCTTTATTATATATTCTGCTTAAAAAAAAGGAAAGTAGAGCAAGTACACGCTGTGTGTGCCGGAAGCGGCAAGGGTTTAAGGGAGGAAGGAAAAATATAAAAAAAAGACACTGCTTGGAATGTAATAAAAGAAAAAAGGAAACAAGAGCTCGCGGTCCACAACACAGACAAGAAACGCCTCTCAGATTGTTTTATGACCGCGGGCCTGTGGTTGCCGCTCTGCTACAACCTAAAGGGTCATAGAGTGCAGTTTTTTTTAATGCATGGCACTTACAGAGTCCGCTTGTATCGTCCGTGTGCTTGAGACGTACGCGAAAACGCGGTTGTGTTCATTTGTTTCTAGTTCACTTGCATGTTTGTTGGTTTTGTTGCGGCAGCATATTACATTCTCGTGTTGACAACGTCATAGAAACTGTTCACAAAGTGCAGTACAGTTGGAAATCGATAAACTTTGGGTTTGGCAGAAATGAGATCTGGAGCTCTCGCACGAGCACTTCATCAAGTAAGTCTTGGCCTCATTTCGCGTCGCCGCAAAAACAAAGTGTCAACTGTAGTGACAATGACTGCGCTTCGATGTGCAGCTATTACGAACCACAATTACAAGTAAGTGCAGAGGAACCGTGGCACTCTTAGAGAACACAATGGACGGTGTTCCTTGAAATGGGCTACCTCAAATCGGTACATCATGCATCTTTGAAACTACTCCAACTTGGATCAATCGAGACTTGCAAGCCTAGAGTAACATTTCTCAGGGCTATTCGGGATATGACAAAAGCGCAACACTGTCATGTGGCTGGCTAAGATTGACCGCTGGCGACTAAAGGTATGACAAAACAAGCCATAAAACCAAGAAAACATGATCATAGCTGTTTGCTAATAATAAATTCTTTTGTATAAATCTTCTTTCTGAACCGAAATGAAATAAACTTGTTTTTTCTTTAGCATCGGTATACCAAAATCAATGTTTTTACAAGTGTCCAACTATGAGGGCAATGTGTATGACAGAAGGCTGATTTTTTGCTACAATAAATTAAACATCAGGACAACGCTACTGAGCTAGAATGCGGAACAGTATGTTTTAAAAGTTTTATTGAAAAGAAATGACGAAAAATATTGTCTGATAAAAAGATCGTCAAAACGTCAACATTTAATACAAGAGTAATATTTGGTTTATTACAAAAAGAGACGCTGACGAATGAAACTAAACACACCCGATTGCTTTTCATATTGTACCTTCAAAAAAAAAACACCCTTGAACAAGCCTTAACAAACATGCGATGAGTAGGAATTACCCTATATCTGTGCTACAGATTCTATAAAGATTGTAGGTATTAAAGCAGACATTGCGTGGCATGTGAAAACAATCTTCGGTAAGAATAATATGTTAACGCACTGTGCATTTTGGGAAATGTCAGCACTTCCATTTGTATGTATGGGGTCCTATAGTTATCCTCAAAGATTTGCCAGTCGTTGTGCATTGCACAGTACCAATTTACAGGTGCGCATATCACCGTCTTCTTTCGTTTCCTGGAAGTGGCCACAATGTCTTTGTGCTGGCGATACGGATTGCTATCGCTATACACACGACAGAGACGGCAGCACACTAAGTACCGCGGTTGCCTCTGGTGGGGATGTTGCGCACGTATTTCCGCAATCACAAGATCTTGCACCGCGCGGCCGATTGCCACAGCGCGAGAACGGCGGGCGCTATCGGATGAGCCGCCCCTCTTGCAACCTGTATGGTAAGAACTACTTGTTGCTGGGCGAGCTGCTTGGTGCATCTTGACAGAAGAAAAAACCCTGAGAAACTGGCCAATCACACTGGCCAGATCTGGCCCGTATACCCTACTGCTCATAAGTGTTGCCTTCTGGTTTTGCTTGCCCGCCATGCCTACTAACACCGAACTTGCTAAGAAAATCGAGCACCTTGAGTCCCTGCTTCATGCTAAACTTGACAATCTTGTTGATGATCTTGTGTCTAAAATGTCGAAAAAATTAGAAGATCAGGGACTAGGCTATCTTTCTGCACTTGCCGATAGTGCATGTGTCATCAGTGACCAATATGATTCAGTGCGCAAATCTGTAGATGAGCTGGTGCAGTCAAACAAAGCACTGAGGGCAGAAAATGACGAGTTAACCGAAAAGATTGCAGATATGGAGCAATACAGTACGCTCAATAACATTGAAATCAAAGGTGTTCCATATACACAAGGCGAGGACTGCGCTGTTCTTTTGAAAACCATTGGACAAGTGATTTAATGTCCTCTTTCATCGACAGATATTGATGCAGTTCATCGCGTCGCCAGTAAAACAGCTGACAAGTGCATCATCGCGCGCTTTTGTTCACGCGAGAAGAAAAATGAGTTCCTTCGCAAAGCGCGTAAGGCGCGACTGCGTGCTTCCCAGTTAGGACTATCCGGAAGTAATGACAGTCCAGTCTTTGTCAATGAACATCTTACCATTTCCAATAAAAAGCTGTTTAGTAAAGCGCTTGTTCTAAAAAAGGAAAAAAAATGGCGGTTCCTGCGGACAGAGAATGGTCATATCAAGGCCCGCAAGACAGAAGACAGCAGGGTATTTTGAATTAATACGGAATCTGATCTCAACTTATTCACGTGACGTTGACAAATGCGGTTCGCTTTTCCCACCTCATAGCTTTCTTCGCGTATCATCATGTCGTTGCTTCCTTTCGAGGAAACTAAATCCCTCCTTGCTAATTCTACTTGTTCATTGCTGCACATTAATGCGCGTAGTTTGCCAAAAAACTACGATAACATTATTGGATTCACTGACTTACTCTGTCATTCCTTTTCATTTTTATGTATTACTGAAACATGGCTAGGATCTTGTGATGGCAATCTGTACGGATTTCGATCGTTTAACTCTGAATATTTTCACCACGATTCGGGTCGCTACGGCGGCTCGGCCAAATTTATATCGCCCGAGATAAAGTACAAGCGCAGGACTGACCTATCTTTGAATATACCGAACTGTGAATCTGTATGAATCGAGGCTGCCTTCCCCTCCTCTGTTAATCTAAATAAAGTGATCATTGCATGCATTTACCGTTCTCCATCTTCGTCTATTCCGCATTTTCTACATAATATAGCTGCTGTACTCGACATTATCACCGCAGAAAATAAGCAGGTTGTTTTGGTTGGTGATATCAACATTAACCTAATGAATACAGATAACAACAGCACCATAGCATATAGTGATTGTTTTCTTGGCTTCGGGCTTGAATCCTTAATTTCATCCCCTACTCGATTTTCACCCACTGGAACAAGCACGCTCATTGACCACGTATTAAGCAATTTTTCGCCAATCCCTAGCGCAGGAGTCATTGATGTGTGCATCACTGATCATCATCCTGTCTTCGTTACTTTCGCCGTAAATCTACCTCGCCTTAACACGCGCCGTTTCACGTCAACCTTCGATCAGGAAAACTTTATCAAGGCAATTCAAGGCTCTGAGTGGTCTTCCATTAGCACCTTAGAAAATCCTGAAGAAGCACTTCTGCTCCCTATTTCTTAAAGCTGTGCATGCAAACACAAAAACTGTTAAATGCAAGAAAATATAAAGGTTTCAACGTAATCCCTGGTTAACTCAAGGCTTGTTAACTAGTATCCGGAAAAAAGATAATCTCTACAGGAAAAAAAACAGCCATTTAATGTGAATTTGAGACTTAGGTATAAAAAATGTAGTAAGATGTTGAATAAACTGCTGAAACAATCAAAACGACTTTATTATGAAAAAGAATTCTGTAAAGCAAGAAATGATCCAAAGAAAAATGGAAACTTTTCAGTGACTTTTTAAACAGACCTCAGGTTAGTAATGTAATTGAAAAAATTAGGTAAAAACAGCAAACCTGTACCGAGTCCTCTGACATAGCCGAGTCTTTTAGTGATTACTTTTTTGTGAAATATACAATGATAGGCCCAAAGTATCCTCGTACACCCTTACCCGCAGTATCCATTCATTCTTTCTATTTCCTGTTACCATTGAGAAAGTCTATTCTACAATCCTGAGTCTAAAAAACTGTAGCGCTGGACTAGACAATGTATCGGCGTTTCATTTAAAACTTGCTGCTCCAGTCATCTCAGAAGTCTTAAGCAATATAATTAATGTCATTTTTAAACATGATATATTTCCGAGCTCACTGAAAAAAGCCAAGTTAATCCCAGTACACAAAAAAGGTGATACGACAGATGTCCGTAACTACCGCCCTATTTCTATTTTGTCGTCCATCAGCAAACTTATTGAAAAATTATTTCTGAAACGTATTAACAAGTACCTCAATAAATATAAGCTGCTAAAGCCTTGTCAATTCGGTTTCCGGGCTGGTAGTTCTACGAATTTAGCATTGCTATTATTAACCGATTTCTTGAAAACGTCCATCGACAACGGTAATTTCACAGGGTCTGCATTTCTTGATTTCGCGAAAGCCTTTGATACCATGAGTCATAATATTTTATTTAGCAAACTAGAGTCCTTCGGTATCACTGGCCCATCCTTGACCTTCATAAAAAACTACCTTCTTGATCGTGAACAATCAGTCTGCATTGGGGGCATTAATTCTAATGTTAAAATAATTAATCAAGGGGTCCCACAGGGTTCTATTCTTGGACCCTTACTGTTTTGTATCTATATTAATGATTTGCCTGACTGCCTTGAAGATTCCAAAGTTATTCTTTACGCTGATGATACGACCATTTCCATCCCGCATAAATCATTACCTACTCTAATCAATATGTTGAACAAAGAACTGACTAATGTCGTTGAATGGTGTTGCTTAAACAACTAAATTTTAAACCCACTCAAAACTCAGTTTATGGTTTTTAAAACATCACAAAAAATGCTACCTTTCATTCCACAAGTGTTCATTGACAATCATTTCATTCCTGCGTGTAACTGTGTGTGTTTTCTGGGCGTAAAATTAGACCCTCATTTAAAGTTCACCAATCATATTCTTTACGTCAAACAAAAAACAGCATTTGGTATAAGATCACTCATCAAATCTCGTCCTTTTTTTTTTTCACTTGAAGCCTGTGGGGTCTCGGCGAGGCGAACGCGCGCACCGCCACGCCACGCTCTTGGAGTGACGGACACAGTTGACACGATCGGTACCAAGCACACCACATACATACATTTATTAACTAATTTAGACGACGATATCGTCCGCCGAATGATACAATTTCAATTAACACTAAACCATACAATCAACATAATGCAGGGACACACTAAACACACAATAACATGATAAACACACACTAACACACTCAACACACTAGCACATACCCAAGACGGCGTCGCCAACGCCTGACTTTCCACGCGGGACCCCGGCGCGAAGCCCGCGGTGCCGAGCACCGGGGACCCGCGCTACAGACAACCGTTCGCGGCAGCCGCCACGCGCCGAAGAGGCTCGCTCAACGCTCGCCCACCACCAAGGCCCGCCTTCCGCCAGGGGCCACCACCGGCGCTACCACTCTACCAACAGTGGTACTCAAAGCGAACACAACGCCATCTATCGCCCGGTGGTGGTCACCACCGAAATAACGCCCTGGGGCGAGACACGTGCGCCACGCGGCGCAGACAACTTTACAGGGGGGGGGGGGGTGTCAGCACCCCCACATTCCCCCAACCTTAAATCAAACCATATCCCGAAATCAGAAATTAGCTACACAAGCTTTAACAAAAAAATGATATCGCACGACCATAATGTCCTTGCGCCACGACACCGCCGCCGGTCGACACTGCTGCACTCTCCGGCTAGACTTCACCTCTGTACCGGCCCCGCAACAGCAACGTTGCCGTCGGCGCGACGATCCGTCGCTAGCGCCGACACGTCTTCCAGTTGCGACCAGCACTCACGAGGGCGCCGGACTGCAGGCAGTTGCGCAGGTCCCAGGCATCTTCATCGCCCGAACTCACGACCGCATTCCTGGCCAGCGACGCTGACGATGCGCAGGACAGCCGGCCGTGGATGACATCCCTCCCGCTGAATACATCAACAAAAAACAAAACTCGAAAGAAACAAAGGAGCGCGGCCCAGGGGAGGGAGCTTCAGGCTTTTCGGCCACGTGGTACGGTGGTTAGTACTGCTAGCTAATACATCGGTGGCGGCCGAGACGCCCATCAAAATAAAAACAAAAATCACTTTTCCTAACTCGTGCTCACAAGGAAAAAAAAGTGAGGGAAGCAGAGCGCAACACCTCAACGCTACGATCCACCTAGTTGTGCCACGTGCGACAGGCGGCTGCGCAGAGCCTTAGGCCTAATGAGTCGCTCGGCAACAACCGGCATCCACCCAGCACCCAGCCTAGGCGCAGAAGAGGCAGCCGCGAGGAGACGTCCACTCTGTGAGGTGGCCCTATCGCTCGCCGCACACAGCAGCTTACCGAGCGATCGGCGTCCACCGCCCCGGGCGGTGTCACGACGCCCCGGCGTCGAGCCGCAATACAAGTCAGCAACGACGCCCGGCTCCCTGAGCCCAAAGAGATAGAAGAAGCTATTTACAGAAAATCGGACCACCCACGAGGCTTCCGTACTCACTCGCTTCGGGCCTGGCCTACAAACCACGTGCTCTAGGCCTTGCTCACCCCAGGATGCGGACCGCATGGCTCTCGTCCTAATGCAACAACGTTTTTGAAAACTAACAACAAAAAATAAGAACACTTGCGAGCAAATAAAAAAATAGAAAGTCAACCTGCCGACAAATTGAAACACGTTACAAAACCAATCCCCTCGCTTCTCAACAAAGCACACCACCGACGCTAGCAAAGAAGTCCCCCCTAGGCCTACTCTACTCCGGCTCTAACAAAATCCCTGTACCGAACCGCACGAACCGACGTCCGACACTCCAAGAGCTCCACGTTGGGCAGCCAGTGTGGGGTCTCGGCGAGGCGAACGCGCGCACCGCCACGCCACGCTCTTGGAGTGACGGACACAGTGAACACGGTCGGTACCAAGCACACCACATACATACATTTATTAACTAATTTAGACGACGATATCGTCCGCCGAATGATACAATTTCAATTAACACTAAACCATACAATCAACATAATGCAGGGACACACTAAACACACAATAACATGATAAACACACACTAACACACTCAACACACTAGCACATACCCAAGACGGCGTCGCCAACGCCTGACTTTCCACGCGGGACCCCGGCGCGAAGCCCGCGGTGCCGAGCACCGGGGACCCGCGCTACAGACAACCGTTCGCGGCAGCCGCCACGCGCCGAAGAGGCTCGCTCAACGCTCGCCCACCACCAAGGCCCGCCTTCCGCCAGGGGCCACCACCGGCGCTACCACTCTACCAACAGTGGTACTCAAAGCGAACACAACGCCATCTATCGCCCGGTGGTGGTCACCACCGAAATAACGCCCTGGGGCGAGACACGTGCGCCACGCGGCGCAGACAACTTTACAGGGGGGGGGGGTGTCAGCACCCCCACAAGCCTTACTGTCTTTATACTTTGCCTTCACACATAGTCACATCACCTATAACATTACATCATGGGGAAATACATATAACACTGATATTTCGTCTGTACAGCACATTCAGAGTCAGGCCATTCGCATTATTACCAACGGTTCATTTTATTCTAATGCTACCCCACTCCTTTAGGCTAACTGTATTCTTACTGTGTCTGGCTTATTTAATTTTCACTTGATCATATTGTTATATAAACAACTTAACGAACAGCTTGTGTTTGATTTAATCGATGCTAGTTTACTTACTAACACCAATAGCACTAGATTCGCCCACAGTCACAACTTCCTTTTACCTAAATGTAACACCAATTATGGCAAAATGACGTCCGCCTTCGCGGTCATTAAATTGTGGAATAACCTGCCCTATACACTAAAATCATGATCTTTTCATGCATTCGAACGTGAACTTAAAAACTTCATCTTGTATAACTAGGTTGACAACGATTATTACTTAACGATTCTTATGTATCCGGGCATGAAATTGGAAAGTCTTTGCAAATGTAGGTTATTGCTTTATGGCGTGATTATGTTTTACTTGTATAACTTAATACTATTGTTCTTGTGTCGCATTCTGACTGCCTTTTTTGTTTGCTTGATGTTATTTTAGGTAAGTTCACTGTTTACTTTTCACTTGTGTTGCATATTTTACGTGCTGTTATAATTATTTTATTGTTATTGTTAACCGAGGGTCCCACTGCAGTCGCTTGACTTTGGGAACCTCGTCTGCATGCTACATTCTACAAATTTTGTATTTTGAATGAATGAATAAACTGAACAGAACTGAACTGAATATCTTTTGCGAGAAGAGGGGACATTTGCTGACAGCCTTGACTATTTTATAACACAATAACACCTATTTTCATTATTTAATTTCGGCGAAACAAGCCCTTTCATGAGAATTTTGGGTGATGGTTGTGCCTATAGCCACTAGAACTACCCCCCCCCCCTACCCACCTAACTACGGGTCTGGTCCCAATGCAACCTGCGCAGACTCCTTTGAGAGCAGTGTTCATGTGATCGGTCGATCCATTTCAAACGATCCATTTCAAAAAACTCACTGGGCCCCTTCCACACTTAGAATTTCCGTGAAGGATCTTGCCCGATGAAAAAAAAATCCTGAGCGAGATCAACTGGAACAATTACACACATGCATAACTGTAAGCGTGGCTCACTATCAGCTCTTCCAGCCCAGGGGCGTAGGCAGAAATTTTTTCTGTGAGGAGTAGGGGATCTCTTGACTGTGCCACTGCACTATGTTGCAAGCACGGGTCAGTAATAAATGAATCATGGCCATTATTTTCACTTAGTTCAAATATATTGATTGTCTTTTCGACCTGTTTTCTGATCTCTTCATACATTTTCCCCTGTGCGGGGTAGCTAACCGGATATAATTTTTATTTTCCGGTTAACGTTTTTGCCTTTTTTCTCTCGCTCTCTCAAAGCACAAAATGGAGGGAAGCGTGTAAGCAGCAGCGTTATGTGCGCCTGCCTGCGCCTTTCCGGTGATATATGTTGCAAAATGGTGCACAGACCACAGAATTCATACACAGTTGCAACTCTTGTGCTTATGTATTTGTTTTCGTTATGTAGATTACGCTGCTCCACTGTATATTTCTTGGAGACAAATGACCTTCTGAAGCTGTGCGTGCCGGAACCACGATATGGTATTGGTGAGCTAGGAAACGCGCGGAAAGAAACAGCGGGGGCCGGCGACACCACCTTGAAATTCGCGCACCAATCGCCACGACGACATAGATTTAGGCAGCGTCTAACAGCAGCTGTGTAGTTCCTAATCAGTAAAGATGAAGTACACTGTCCTCCGAGGCGGTGAGAGAATTTACACACCAAGTTTCGGGAAATTTCTTTGAGCCAAGCAAGTTAAAATACGAAAAATATGTGACGTTGCAGGCGGAGATTTCGGCACAGGACTTTGACCTTAATTTTCTCCTTTATTATGAAAGCTATGTAGGTGAAATGAACTCTAATAAGTATAATTTATACGCATAGCTTCGCTTTTGAGTCTCTTTAAATGTACAGGTGTTTCCGCATTTCGATCTCATACATATCAGTGCCATAACCAGAGGTGGTCTTTAAGTGGTTTACCCCATCCCCCCCCCCCCCCACCACCTATAAGAACCTAAAGTTTGAATACACAAAAACGTACACAGAAGCATGCATACAAAAAAAAGCACTTGGTTCCCCTACCAAAATAAATTTTGGCCGCGTGATCTTGGCTATTGTGGTCAAGAATTGAACACGTGCCCTTTGCATCACTACACAGAGCTTATGTGCGCTTTACTTCATAGTTTGCGACCAGTTATTTGCTACTCAAGTTGCTCTTTTGCCCCTGTTGGCTGTTGTCATTTGCATCAGATGCCGCCATTCTACTTCGTTCTCCGAACACTGATCGCTTCATGTTTTTCGCAATAACGGTGAAAATTCGGCCTTTTAATGTCTGCTTCGCTTAAGTGGTTTCTCTTCGCAATATTTAATATCTGTCCTCAAGAAAACTTTATTATTATTATCACAAAATGTAAAGGTATTTTCATTGAACGGTTGCAAGAAATTTTCAGGTGGCACATGGAGATGACAGCAGAGGTCAATGGACTTCTGCTCCAGAATGAGCGTACTTCATCTTTTTCTCTTCACCTAGTAAATGTGCTACTTTTGAATCACGTATAAAAACTTCAGAGTTTCTACACAACACCAGAAGTTGCAGAGACATCACAGTAGTACTATTTTCTTGCCCATTATCTCGATGACATGCAGAGCAGCTTCTCTATGTACTCAGTTGGCTCGACGTCAGGCTGCTAAGGGAACAAATTATTTTGGGAAGGTGACCACGGAATATAATATGTAGTACCTGAACATAAACTGTTCAAGTTCTAACATGTAACAGCCAAGTTTCGATGTGTTTTGCGAGTGTACCCTCAAGCATCAACCTTAGCCAGCAGGCAGGATGTTGCGGTAGTTTTTTGGAAAACCAGACTGAACAGCGTGCTGTGACAGTTCTCCGACTATATATTGTTGGTGTACTGCAAGATTTTGTAGCGTCGTCACAATTTCTTTACCTAATTTATTCATTCTCAACCCCTTTCCCCTCGCCGAGTGCAGGGTAGACAACTGCAGATTTCTTTCTAATATTTCCTTTTATTTTATTTTCTTCTCTCCCTATTTGTCCTAGATAAACAAACAGCTGTTCTGAATGACTTCTCTAAAGAAGACAAAAAAAAACCATGTTGCAAAATTTATCAACAGATGACAAAGAGGCTCAAATACAAACATTTTATTAAACACAATTATAAGAATGCCAGAATATAAATGTAGGACATTTTCCCAAACAAGGAACATCAAAATAACTTCATACGATATCCTCTCTAATAATGCTTAATTGTAATAAATAGTGAAAATGATGGGTCTAGGAATTGACATTGTGCCTTCCAGCTGCCTGTGAGGCTAGATGCTCGCTTCTACTCAAACTTATGCTGGCTCAGTGTAAAACAGCGAATTTTCATGCATCAAAGGGTTAAAAGCAGTTGTGCAGCCTGTGTAAACTACCGTACACATTTAGTGTACAAACGAGCATGTTTGCTTTAGATTATTACAAAAGAAAAAGCAGTATGTATAGGATAGAACTTTTCAATCAGCATCTTCTCCTAAAGATATTAAGACGAAGCCAGTAGCTCGTGTCTTGTGATAGTAGCACTCATTGTGCTATCAATACAAGCATAGCGCTACTTTGCCAACTCAATACGCCGTTCAGAATCATTAGCTATAATGCTTCTAGCTGAAAGCTGCTGCTGTGTGCTGCCACTATCACTTGTAATCTTTACCAATCTGCATTGAAAAGAAACACAACTGCTTGCACAGGATGATGCAAGGCAGAATTCAATCAGATGATTGGAGAGCATTTCTGCCTCTATGCTGTGCAAATTAGGTTATACCCAGCTTGTTTTTTCAGCCACATGTTCTTTGAGATCACAAATAATCTAGTAGGAACATTTTCCAACATTTCTGTTTAAGAAAAAGAATCAGCATATCAGTACATCAGTTTCGAAACTCAAACTGTAAGAAATGAAGACAATGCACTGTTAGCCTCTCAATAGCACAATATGTCAATGCACACATGTCTGCTCAACGACCTTCACTAAAGCAGACCATCACATCGTGTTCAGTGCAAAAAAGCAACGAAACAGAATACAATCTACAAAATGCACATAGGTGACGCACTCACAACACAATGCATTATGTAGGTACAAGAGAAAAAGTGTTTCAAAGTAAAATGCACGATCATCTAACTCTATACAAATGCTCACTGTATTGAAAGTTCGAAAACACATTTCCACATCAACATGTTATAGTTTTTAAGCATTAACAACGTTATTTGCCATTGTTTCAGAAAGCCAAGGCACTTTGCTGACTAATAACTCAATTCAATGTCACACTCAGAACTATATAAAAAGTCTATATTACATCATGCTGGAGACTTACTTTATATGCTCAGTTTTGCTCTAACATTGTTATTTTTACGTTTTACCATGTGCCAGTAAGACAAATCATGTTCTGTATGATGCAGTGATATCGCATTACTACAACCAAGTCGACGCGATCGCATCAGCACAGTCAAGGTACACATATATATATGCGCATGAAATTTTTGAATGCATTCGAACAACAATCGTAAGGAATCAGGCATGCTCCTTATGGATGCATTGAAGACATCAGAGTGAACATAAAACATGGGCACCAGAGAAAGGAAAGAACAAATAGGGTTACGCTGTATCGGCTGATTGTTTTGGAAAGGTATACTTCTACGATTTCTGGAAAACTAAATACTTGTAAATAATGACCAGAAAAGTAACCTCGAAAAAATTAAGCAAATGTGAACATCTTCATTAAAGTGTGCAAAAACTAAACGCTATGTGTGTACTTCGCTTAGGTGCAGCTCTTGTCCAAGTTTAAGCAATCAAACTCCTTCTCAGCTAGGGTAACTGACTTGACACATCTGCCACTACCACGTGCATTTGTAGCACCTCAAATATTCGCCTTGTAGCTCCATTTCTCATTTTTCTTTGAGAGAGCATAATCTTCAAATTCACATGCATGCCATCATTCTTCACACAGCCCAGCCAAATGCCACTTGAAGCCACGCTTCCCATTATTGTCATGCCTATGCAGTCAATGATAAGTTGCTTTATCCGGCCAACGTAATAGCACCCACACAAAATTTGGAATTTATATACTGTTCCACTAACGTTTAACAAGCAGCTCAGACAACTTAATTACACAACTGTTTGGTTGCTAGGCACCAGCCTTTTTTTTTGTAGTGGATAAATATAGCTTCCCTAAGAATGGAGACAAGCTACTGGCTAATCTAGCTTAGATTATGCCACACAGAATGAATTTTTGAACAAGTCTCGCATTTTGCTTTGGAGCTTGTTTGCTGCCTAGACTGTACTCCTTCAATCTAGCAGTTCACAGTTTCTCACGATACCTTCAGTCATAGGTGCCGATGCATACACTGCAGCGTTCATTAACATGAAATCAAGTGAAAAACACTTCAGTATCAGGGGAACAGAAATAGGCAGTTTTATTAACCACCACTTTGCTAAATGTAAAGGAATCTGAAATATTGTCTTATTTTCTTGCACTCTGCATTTACAATGCACATGGTTGCTGATAAGTTGAACAATTTGTTCAGCAAACTTACTCAAGTAATTGCTCATTGGCAAAGCATTGAGGCACTTTTGGAAAATGCTTACACTAAATACTTGACCATGGAACACGTGCCAACAATAAAGTTACATTCAGGCTTGAAAAAAAAGAACCCGAATCGATTGCCTTCTCTCGAGCTACTCATTTATAACAACCAAAACTTACAAATGATTAGCATGACAATTTCAGTGAAGTGTGATCAAACATCGTCCTGATCACGACAATGCATAAGTGTGGCCAAGGACAGAATTTCGTTGTAGACTGTAAGGAATGTGGTCACACATCCTAATTTGAGAAATGCACATTGGTGGGAAAGAATTGAACAGAAGAACAAAGGAAAGCAACTGAAGCCCCATTGATGGCACGGTGTGGCCCCAGATGCTTCAGCTTTGCTTTTGTTACTCTGAGAATGAAACAAAAATTTTAAACCTAGAAGAACAAATGTCTCAGCATGTCTGGCGTTCATATCAAATTTGCTTTTTTGAATATTTAATTTTCTACTTCATTGCCTTGCTGGGTGTTTCGAAAAGAATCATACAACAGCACCTGTCTTGAACGAGAAACACCTAGTGTCATTCATGCCAAAACTACAATATAGTTGTGAGGTACACCATAGTAGACAGGATCTGTAAATTCTGACCACCCTGGGTTCCTTAACATGATATTAAATCTAAGTATACCATTTCGCCTCTAGTGAAACCTAATCGCTGCCGCCAATGTTCCGCTCACAACCTTCAGATGAGCAGACGAGCACCACAACTAATGTACCACCGTGGCAGCACATCTATTTCGAGCGATAAAGCAGTTGAAAATACAGTTGTCTCCCCCTTCTTTGCTCTGACGTTCAATCTCTTTCCTGTTAGTCTTCAAATGTTCACTGTAACAACGTCTATGCAAATCGCTCAAACCTGTGACTCATTGATAGAATAACGTTCCTGTTTTCACTGTAGAAGATGCAGATCACAACCACACAAAATGAAGGCATGCGCTTTCTCAAACAACACAATAAGTGAGATTACCAGTGTGATGGGTTTCGCAATGTACTGTGTGTGCAAGTAAAAATAGTCAGACAACAAACACAAGTCTTGGTACAGCTCTTAATATTTGGTTTCAAATTCTAACTGTTTAATAGATTCACAGAAACTTACCCTTTCTGTTCATTAAATGAAGTCCGCTTATTTGGAGAATGAATGTGATAGTAAACAAAGATGACTCTGCCAAGAGGTAAACATCACAATTCAATAACGAAAGAAACATGAATACTATATAAATAAAAATGAATAAAAGCTATAGAGTGTGGTTATTGATGCAAACGTAGGGTTAAATACATTTTGCGCACGCAGAAAACAGTCTCGAGATGCCCTTAGCAATCATCCATGCCTGCCCACAATTGTTGGCACAGACACAGCTAGCAATAGCACTGCACCACTTGGGAAACAAAAACAGCGCAAAATATGGAGCACGAGAAAAAATGTGGACACAAAATAACAGCGCTGTCGCACCAACACACCCAAGCACCCACTTTAGGTGCACCACTTGGAGTATTTGCTAAGCAAATAATTCACACTACAAAAAAGCTGTATACCAGTCCATTCATTCCACAGATTCGTTTGGTCAAAGAATGAGTGTGAATGAAGAAGAGAAAATGAAAATCTAGACAATGTTCATTATAAATATTACATGTCTGAGTGAGTTCTAGAAAACATTGTACACTGTATATTTTCAATAGCCGTGTTTGTAATGAAAAGAATATTACATTAATAACAAAGTGCAAGAAAAACAACCACAGTAACTTATCTTTTGTGCATGCTAAGATACCAGCATATTCAATAATTTGTGCAAGCTTCTGTCTTAATGCAAGCAGGATGTGAACTGAAGCATAGCTACAAGTGAGAGCATTTGAATTTAGCCTAAATTACCCCTTTAATTATATAGTATGCTCATATGTGCAAGTGCAGAAAAAATTGAAGGTAGCATTTGACTTCCCACATTCTATTTCACTGCACATATTTGTGCAGTGAAGTCTCCTGAAATTACCATCTTGGTAATGTAAGTCAGCATAGTTAGCAACATCACTGTCCAAGGCCATTAAAAACCAGTCACTAATTTTAAATTAGCACTTGTGCTTTCTTAAATCAGAAAGGCATCTTCAGTACAGAGATGTTTAAGAGTGTTTTAGTGTGGAACGCACAAATTCCGATCGGCAAGATGATAGCAGTAACGCTGGAAGCAGCATATTGCAGCGCTGAATGAAACCAAATGATGCCCAAGTTATACCTAAGCTATGGCCTTAGTTTCACAATGACGCAAAGAAGCCTTCTCAAACATAGCTATGATAAAAGTAACAAGACATAGCAATGTTGTGAGCGCATTATGGCTGCATACCACATCATGAGATTTTACAATCAGCCGACTTGTCACAAACCTATGAGGCATGATGTGAAATGGATGATAAAGAGTGCCAATCACCGAAACCACAAAACACAATGTGAACAATCATTACCATCAGTATTTGATAATGTGGCGCTTTCAATACGACTCTGTCAATACCTTTGACAAAGTCACAGCTACGTCTGTGCATGGAGCGACTGGCTTGCGATTTCTTAGTGCACTTAAAAAGGAATGCATAGCAAAAAAAGGAACTCTACCTCGACCTTCCAAAAATTGTGAATGAAACACATGAAATGCTTCAGCAGCTTTACAGCAGGAATGCATCAGCTAATGACTAGAGCACCTTGAGTTATACATTGCTTTGAAAATAGGAATACCATGATGAGGATACTTGACAACCTGAAGAGGATTCCACAACAGCCAAAGTACACATCAGTTCATGGTTTGTCTGTCTAATATTCCTGCTTGCCTTTCCCAGAGACTGCTGAAGATACAGGAAGAAAGCTTTGAGAAATTGTGACAAAATCTTAGATGCACTGTATTACTGCAAAATCGATGCAATGTATATGAACGAGGTTCCCGACGCACAGGCCCTTGCTGGACTCAATTTCGTGACTGCAGCTCACTGGCTGAGATGAGTTTGAAACTTCAGCTCTATGGGCTGATTAGGTTTCCATGTGTGGTACATCTACCAATACTAGTTTTCCAGATGTGTAACTTGCCAATGCAAGTTAGAATTACCAAAAGTTGAGAAAGTTGGTAGAATTTGATAGTACAGAGATACAGAAGTGGAAATAAAACATAATGAATGATTTGGGCCAGTTGGTTTACACTAAGCGTAATGATAACTGTAATGAAGCACGATGTCAGAGCATAGAACGAACGCACAAGAACATGAACAAAAGGTGTTTGTGTTCTGTCCTTTTTGTGCCTGGCTTTGTATGTCTATCCTCCAAGTTGCACAACTGAACGCAATACTTTTACCTCTCTACATTTCCACAAAGAATGAGTACCCTACAAAAACACACAACACAGGGTACATTCACTGGAATATAGCTCGGTGCCTCTAAGGTAAATAACGTTCATTTCCTGCAGGCACATGCCCACAGAGAGCAAAATCAATGAACGGAAAGCATAAAAAGCATGCTCAAAAGAGCGGGCAAGTCTTTGAAAAATCGTTCTCACAGCAGGCGAACACAGACTAAGCAAGCACTCTAAACAGCTTTGGTCACTGCAAATAACACCGTGTGACATAAAACAGTCTGTTGGATGAAAAGTACAAGGGAAACATTCAGTATTATCATATGACACCATACATTGTGCATAAAGCACAGCAATACACAATCAATATTTTGCAGAGCTGAAAATTTACAAATTGGGGTTCGATTGTGCAACTTGTCGAGCAGTGAAACACAACATGACAACCCATACAATGCAGGTTGAGCCAATAGCAGTTGCAATGCTTGCCAAAAAATATTCCATGAGAGGCAAAGAAACTGACTGGAGTACCCTGCTTTTCCGAGTGCCGAGAGGAATAGGGCAAGAATGCACAAAATGTGCAACATTTACGTGCAAATAAACATGTTCTGGAGCAGAGCTTTGGTACAGTTGGTCCTCTTTGTCTCAACTTCAAGCTAAAGTATTACAAATAGCATGGCAAAAACTGTGCAGTACAAAAAAGGAATAGTGAATTCCCTGATAGACATTACATGACGACTAGCTTATTTACTCGACACACATGCAAGTCAGGAGACCAAACCTAGCTGATGTATATTGTTGCGGTGCAACGCGAACAAAGCACAGGTATGCTTTGACACAGCGAAAGCAGCGTGTTCTCAACAGCTGAGCCGCAAGATTGTCTTCTTTGTTCTCGAGTCAAGCCAGAGGCCCGCTACCTAGCGCCCACTAAATCCCCCCATCATCGTTTTTGTCCACATGTAGACACGGGTCAATATTGCCTAGGTAATGTAACACTATGCCATAGGCACACTGCAAAAATAACAACAGGACTACATTACAACAAAAAAGGTGCACGCAAACTGGGTCAGGTGGTTTGCAAAATAAAAAAAAGCAGGCCATGGCAAAATTATTAGATATACACAAAACTTATCATGAACTGAATTCTGTATCTATAAAATGCAGACAGGAGACACGAAAAAAAATAAAGATAAGAGCTCAGGGCCAGGCTAGTGAAACTATTCAATATTCATCTTTTTTCTAATAACACTTTGTCACCGGTCTAGGATGCAATCTACAAGATTAATTGCTGATATCATGGTAAATGAATAAAGGGGCAAGAAATATAGTAAAAGGCATTTTTACATAAAGCTGGCCCTGTTCTCAACCCAATTAAATACAAGAAAAGGAAACTGAAATGGGGCTATAAAAATGCCAAGTTTCAATACCACTGAAACAATTGTAATGCCATGAGATTTGATTCTGTATCACAGTGACATCATTCTGATAACACTTACTGGGAAGCTATTGGGTCAAAGTCATTAACAAGGGCATGCATTCAGACAAGGCCTCAGCAGCTTCATCTGGAGAATATTTACATATCAAAGCCCACAACAGTGCTCTTGTATTTTTTATTACTAAACAATCATACACTCCACCCAGCACCCCTCTGCATGTCCTTCAGAGAAATGTTTTCATATGTTAACAGGCTGAGAAAAGATGAATGCTCAGATGAGACAAATCGATATTGAGCCAAGATGAAAAATTGGGCTAGTTGACGATCTGTGCTGTACCATCTCCTTTTCTCTAGTCTATGTCTGGGTGTTTTGTGCTGTAAGTCGCAATGTTAAGGCACTGGCTGTCAGCCCCTTGCATAGACATAGGCATGATGCAACATGGTTTTGCATCCCCCAAAAGAGATAAAATCCTGGTGAGACTCATAGCCCTGACGTGCAAAAATCATGATACCGGGTACTGCACAATTTTGCAGGGTGTTCAAAATTTTCGGCAGCAGAAAAGGCTGGCTGTCAGAACATCACTATTTGGTTGATAGGCACTCAGCCCTCATATTTTGCCGTTAGTCCTCACAGAGGCAAGTGTAACTTTCCCGCAAAACACTAATGCAGCCTGCTCTAGAATTGACTGTTGCACCATGGCATCATGAAGAATGGACGCATGCCTAAATGTGCAAGCGTCCTTTTGAATCTAATAAGTAAAAAAAGAAATGCTAGCACTGTTTCAACAATTCTTCATATTATACTAGCCAACTTCCAAAGCCATGTTTGACTGTGAGTCACTCAGGATCTTGGCGAGTTGTAGAGTCAGCTGATTTTTCAGAATAAAATTGTTGAGAAGGACCACAATTAGGAGGAAGGAGTAGAGAAAGTAGGGACACTAAAGTTGTGTAACTCACAGTCAGCCTTGAGGCACATATCTAGAAGTAAACCTGTGCTCTAAATGGAGAATTTGGTGCTGGACCACCATCACATCTGCACAATAAGGAAGTGGGTGAGCAAGGTCAAGAGCACAGATCGGGATGAGTCTCACTAGGAATGGGCTCTCATCCATCATTGGCAACGTGGTGCTTACTTAGCCTGTAGGTGAACTGCGAATTCTGGCAAGTTGGGCAGAGAAGCCTTCCTGTCGTGATGTGCAACTACACCTTGCACACACCCTACAAGACACACACCCTATTCTCGGCGTCATAAAGCTAGCTGGAGTTGCACATACGTTCATATGAAATTCACAGAAAATAGGTATTGGCAGTTCACAAATTATCTCTCAAATAATGTTAATGAGGGCTGTTTATCACATTGAACTTGCTTAAAATCCTTATGTGGAGGGCACATTATAACGATAAGATGTTATGTATAATGCTAGACATTAGGGATCCCAAAGTGCTTCGTCATAAAGGCATCTGGCTGTTATTATATCTGTGACCTGATATGCAAATGAAGTGCTTAAGAGAGTCACACAAGGGGTAGTTTAAAACTTTTTCAGATGCCACCTATGAAGAACTCCTTGTAAATGCATCAAATTGTCACAACATGACTTTGAGGCCCTGTATATTTTATTGCAACAACAATTTTATAAAAGATTGATTTATGCATTTTATAGCAGTTAATTGAAATTAAGCTTTCATTAAATATCTACTTATCCTGAAGACATTCATGTTTGGTTCTTGCATATATAGAATCAAATTTAAGACTTGAAATATAGAGCGAATTGGTTTCTGGTTTTGTCGATATTGAGAAAAGAAAAAATTTATTTCGACGTGGCTCCAGGGAATCGCCACGTCTAACGACTTGTCAACTATGGTAGTGCCTCCAGGAAAGTGATTATATGCAACAGTACCATCAAAACTAAAGTTAAATGAAGACAAGTTTACTAAGAAAGAGGTTCATTTCTTGTAAGCTTCATAGTATCTCGCACTTTCTTGCCCCTAGTTGACGCAACTAGCAAAAAGAAGTGATGTACACAATTGTATACAAAGCGTCTGAAAAGGTTACTTGGTAAAGGGCAGGAAAGTATACAGGTATAACTTTTAACTTGTGAGGTATTGCCAGAATGGGCCATTTCCAGGTGCAAAAAGCTCCACCAGTGGCGATTGCCCCAATCAAAGCTGGGGGCCAGTGGCCCCCAAACTTATTGGTCAAGCGCCGTTTGACAATCTGCCTGCCTTATCACCTTTCTTTTGGGAAAATATTTTTGCAAGTTTTTGATGCCAGAAGTCGCTTGGTCCACACCTGTTATTGAGTTTCGGCTAATGAAAATCGTGGCATGTGCCTTGTCGACGCCAGTTTGCATGCACTGACCACCTACCCAGAAAAAGCTTATTCTGAGTATGCAGCAAATAAGCACTTCACTTTTTGCACAAAAAACACAAAAGAGTATCAAGCACTATGGCTTCCAACATGAAGGACAAAACTATGTGCTGTTGGAAAGTCCACTACCAAATCTACACACACTGCAGCCATTGGTGTGCCTTAGCTACAAGCACTAAAGTAAGTTCAGATTTTACTGCTTCATTAATGCACCCTCGGGTGACATCCCTACTTCTTTTAAATGAAAACCTCACTGATACATTTGGAAAAAAAAAGTGTAAGAAACATACTGTTCAGGAGAACGTAACATTGATATTCACTGAAACATAATGCAATTTCACCTTATAATGTTATCATGAAAATAGGCAACAGAAAATTGGGTTGAATTAAAATGTATCAACTTGGTTTTCATTGAAATTATTATTTGTGGAGCATCTTTTGTATAAGCTCATGAGCAAGAAAAATTGCAATTTGGCCATTTGTAGCACAGACCTAGCACAAAATTGCTTCATGCAAAAAACATGTGACTACTATCACGCATGATCGCCAAGAAGTGATATGACTTTATTAAAAAAGTAAAAATAAAGTCCAGACAACCTTATCTTGCAAGAGCTTGCATCAGCATGCCTTTCATTGACTTGCACAAAAAAGAAGCTGCTTTTCTATAGCATGCTCTCACAAGATAAAATTGTCTGGACTGTTTTTTTATTTTTAAGTTTCCATCATGCACGGTAGTAGTCGCATGTTGTTTTGCACTGTGCAATTTTTCACAAGCTACATGAATTTTTTGAATAAAAATCAGTTGAAAGTCACCACATGTTAGCGTTAGCTCTTTTTTGCATTCATGTAAATTTCCACGCTGTTGAAATTTTCTTGACGATAAAAATGAGTGTTCTAAAATAGTCTAGCAAGTGGCCCCCCACCCCTACACCCTGTAAAAGAATTCCAGGCTGTCAGCATGGTTTAGACATGCAGTGATTAGGTAAAAAATGTGCTTCCCCTCATATTTAGCTGGTCCTTCGAAAAGCACAACTAAAGCAACGTTTTTTATGGTGGAAGTTCTGAAGTGGAAGCTTTCAACTAGGTAGCTAGCAATGCCTACCTATCTGACGACTGATAAACAGTTTGCTCACCAGTCATAAAACTGTTGCTTTGTAACTGTTTTCAAACATAATAACAACAAAGGAAGTGTGTCTGGCAAGCAAAACTTTCCAACAGAGGTGCACGACGTGTGAAAATGAAGCCGTGGTGCTAAAAAGAGCTATACCAAGTGATTATTGTCTTGTGGGGTTCGGAAGGTGATAGCAGCACAAATTGTAAAAATAATAAATAACTCTAGGGCCCACTTAAGCATATAAATTACGAGTTTAGCTTGCCAAAGCTGTACATAATACATGTGATTACAATAATGACTGATCTCGCACTCATTCTTTCACATTGTCTACTATGCAATTAAATGTACCCACAGAGGCACCAAGCATGTAGATATTGAAGCCTTTGCTTCCATCAAAATGTGCTAGCCGCTGGCCAAAAACCGTCAACATGGAAATCTGCACTTCCGTGAAATGGTGACTTGCCTGCTGCCGTCGGCACTGCACGTGAACCCAGTCTATAATACACATAACAATGTAAGAACGAATACTAACTCATGTGTACCCATAATGAGATAAACACAAATCGTGCTACACTTAGGCTATTTTGCAAATCGGTAGTGCCATTGCAATACTGGGCTGTAGTGTGGCTGCTTTGTGTCTTTAAAAGCTAAACAAACAGTGCTATTGCAGAAACACACACACAGAAATTATTGGGTTGGTGCGTTTCATGTTTCTTGACTATCAATTCACACTGTGATATGAAAAAGCAAGAAAACACTCATTTAATAACATCTAAAATGGTAGTGCTTATGTGCATCATGTAAAACCGTGTATTCTGCACAGTGGTAACCTGGGAACTACACGTGAAGGCCCTTACCCCTGGTTAGCTCTGCGGCAGAAGCAGGCCAAACACACTGCCTCCTGCGAGTTATGGTTTCATTGCAATGATGGAAAGTTCACGAGCAAACTTGTGGACAGCATACCACTACATAATTCCCCAGAAAGAATTTCATAAATGTAAAACCTGCACGTTACAATGAATGAGCTCTGACCAGCGCACAGAGACACGCACTCACTGTCAGCTGCTCATTGTTGTAAAAAAAAAAAAAACCCACTAATGGGGACCTAAATGTGAAGCAAGAGATAAGCAAGCCAAATACTAAAATAAATAAAATGGTAAAAGGTAGAAGGCAAATCAGCTCACCTGATAGTTAGGCTACAGTCTCTTTCACAAATCAAGTGCCAACGCTGTCGAAGCTATGCGAGAATGTTTGAGTGCATGCATCTCCCTAGTGGCTTTTCTCGTTGTAAACGGTCCTGTAAACTGAGTAAGAGCCCGCACGTGATGTGTCGTGATGGGTTGATAACTGTGCAGTGGGTTCCTTTACCGTATGAAGTACAAAGCATCTTCATTCATCTGTACACTCAATTTTAAAACTGGAAGATACCATGCTAAGGATGGTATATTCATTAGACTATTTCTTATTGCGAATACATCTATGACAAAAAGTCCGGCTAGCCTCCGCAGCGTTGCACTTGACGGATAAAACAGAGCATGAACAAACCTTGTACCCGCAATGTACTTAGAACGAGTAAAGAATGAAATGTCGCATGCACAAAACAAGTGCGAAGCTAACGATGGGGCAGCCGGGCACATCCAGAATGCTCTAGGAAATAGTGCCCGGTAAAGCATACATTATCCACTCCTGTCAACACGACAGCTGATGTTCAAGATGCAAGATGTCCTGGCTTCTACTATCACATGAGCATAGCGGGCACAAAATCCGCACTGTTCAGTCGCACAAAACACAAAACAGAAGGCACGTCGCCTTGCGGTCAGTGCCAGAAACTGGCCAGAGGTCTACCAGCCACAAGGAACATTGCTAAAACTGCTAGGCACCAAGCAAAGGCACACTGCTTACGCGCATTCGAAGCACTCGAGCTCGGTGTGGCCTCTTCCGCGGTAGCCGACACTTTGCTTACCGCGCACCTGGCGTCTGCAACTTCGACGACGCCTCGCCTTTCGGGCGTCCAGTAGCCCGGCAGTGGATGTGCGCGGGTCGCGCATTTCTCCACCGTGAGCGCGTAGTAAACCAATGCGGCGACGTGCGAGCACATGGCGCTAGAACGGCACTTGGGCTGCCGCTGACCTCCGTTCACGTAAACGTCGAGATCGCCCAAACTGCCGGGGATGCCGTATCCGCAGCTATCGACGCTGCTAGTGTGGACGGCGTCGGTAAAGGCGGCTCTGCCGCGCCCACTGAGGTGCGAAAGGCCCAGCTTAGCGACGAAAAGCGGCGCCGTGGGATCAAGCAACGTGAGTCGGCCCAGCTTGTCGTAGTCGTCGAAGTAATGTAGCTCGTCCGCGACGAATCCGACGACGTGGGCGCCCACACCGAATCCCACCAGGTGCACCCGCGCGAGCTCGTACTCGTGGTCGTTGACGAGCCCGAGGAGAGTGCGCGCCAGGGCACGCGCAACAAGGCGACCGTCGCCGGCGGCTCGCTGGTAACGAGCGCTGTCGGTCGGCGCCGCGTGAGACGGGCAGTAGTACACATCGGCGGCGCGGCTGGTAGACACACCGTCGTCGCAACCAACGTTCCACACGACTTCGAGAACGGCGTGCGACGGTCGTTGCCGGCGAAGCGCGGACAGCAGCGCGTCCGCGCCGGCTGCGTACCTCGGCGGAAGGCCGTGGCACAGGACCGTGAGGTTAGCGTCGCCGAGCTGCTTACCGGGCGAGTCGCCGTCAAAGTCGACAGGTAGAACGAGCGGCGAGAGCTGGTTGCCTCCGGGAAGCCACCAACGAAATGTCGCGTTGACGTCGGGCGCTAAGCGAGGCACGAAGTAAGCCCACGGACCACTCACGTTAAATGTACCGTAAGGCTGGCGCGTCACTTTTGCTTGCCCGAGATCTTCCTCGTCGGTCGGTGTCGGTCCGAATACAGCCTCTCCGGGACATATTCGCATTCTCGCGGACACTGGACTGGAGAACGAGGCCATCGTTGCCATGGCGACGATGAGCGCATGAACCGCAAGCACCTTTCCGCTGTACTGCCACTCCATCGGTCGAGCCGTTTAGAGTAACAACCGTTCGGCAAAGCGAGGCAGAAGTGGGCTTAGCACACTTCGCACGTCTGTAGTGAGTGGCTAGAAAACGGTGTCCTCACGGCGAAGTGGCGTCAGCTCGCAGGTTTTTCCATTCGGCAGGGCAAAAAGCACCAGCACCGTTCCGGCTACGGCTGAATGAAAAGCCGCAGACACACAACGGAAAACACGCGTCCGTCACCACGAGACACCCACAGACGACGCGAGGAAACGCGCCGGCACCGCGTGCAACTAACGCCGGCACAAGCAAAACACACAAAAAAAGCAACGTCCGCACACGAAGTAAATAGTGCGTCATTCAACTACAAAGCAGATTTGAAATGTACAGTTCATGGCTGCCGCCAGGTGACGCAAATGTTTTTAGTGGTGCTTTGTGAGTGAACGTTTTTCTTTTTTGTTTTTGTAAAGTGAACGCTGACGAACTAGTATTGCGTGAGAGTACGTCAGTTACAATTATGGGTGAAAGTGTTGTCCGTTTAGGCTGTTGGCAACATGTCCACTGCGGAACAGAGATGCAGTGGCTAGAGGTGTGCGCCGACTGGTCGGCGCGCCGCTGCGGAGAGTTTTCGCCGCGTCGTCGCCGCCGACGCGAACTGATCGGCGTGCCGCCGCTGCCGACGTTTTTCATCGGCGCCACCTTCCTCTGTGATCGGTGCAATCGGCGCGCCATTTATGCACCAGTACCGAATTTTCACAGATTTGTCTTTTTCTTTTTCATCTTGATTTATAGCTTCGTTTCACATTTATGTACCCAGTAAAAAACAGGCTTCTTGGTTATCTTCATCCAGCTTTAGAGACCGAGAGTACCACTATGAACAGCGGCACAAGTTCGACGGGCCTGTATGAAATGACATATTGGACAAATTGACAAAAAAATAAATGTAACAGTTACAGTAATGCATAAACGCTGCCATCTGAAACTTAAAATCAATTTTTGCTGGTTTTCTATGTCGTAATTAGCAATGATTTTGGTCATACAACGTTGAAGGTACTGGCCCAGTGTGTTGATGCGTAGCACTATTCGAATATTCATATGAATGCAAAACGCCATCATAATCAGTCCAAGATGGCAGCCTATCATCGTGCCCAAAACAGGGCGTACACACAGAAGAAATGAAATGGTAGCAGTGCAGCACGAATGCAGCGCGTTAGGTGAAGAACTATACAAAGCCCCGAAGGATGAAATCGAAAGGGAGAACGTTAACGGAGATTAGAAGCGTCGAGGCATAATACATGATCGAACCTACTCAGGGTATATCATCACCTGTCCGTGGTGTTAAAGTTGATAATTTTCGAGGATGACCACTCATATGCAGCGTCTCAACATGCTGCAGAAAATATTTGATGCCTTTTAATTCAGGCATCAGATATCCGGGATGAAGATGCCAAGGCAGTAAGATGGCAAGAGAGAGAAAGGAATGCTGGGGGATTAACCAGATCTTGGCATCCGGTTTGCTGCACAGCCCTGGGGGTGGAGAAATAGGGGCCAGAAAGGGGTTGTAGAGAGACAGAAAAGAAAACGCATGTGCACTCAGGAGTAGAATGGCAAACTTAACAGAGGATTTATTACATTCTGTACAGACAGGGCGAGAGATGTCTTGCGAATGAGCTGGGTGGCTCATTATAAAGTGTGCGTTTTGGCTAAATCAGGGAATGGGTCCAGAATGCGCTGTTGAATCACGGGGGACACACACCATTTCTGATGGTGCCGCTCACTCTCGCTCAAGTCAACATCTTTGATTGGGGCGTGGACCCCACACTGCACATGTGGCACCAAGAAACCACTGTGGTCGTCACGTCGAACGTCTTATGGTGTCGGAATGCCACCTCACTTCCCGGCTAAGATGGACAAAACACGGCGGACAGCAGGCTGGCAGCCCTTCGGTGACTTGTTTGACGAACAAAGAACGCCGCTCTCCCCTGTCGGCCCAGGCGCCGCGTGTAACAACGCTATATAAGTGGTGAGCAGAGGCGTAATAAGCTTGTCTGAGGCAACCAGTTTTAAAAAGAACAAAATAAAATTAAAAAAACTTGCAGCAAACAGTTTACAAAAGACTGCTGGATTCGTCAATAATGCGGAGACAGACACTTGAGCGACATGTCATATATGACGTAGTCAAGCAAACATGTTTTCATCACGTAACTTGAACGGACCTACTGGCACTGTGAAAGATGAATAATAATTCTTGTGGACAGTGGTGATGTACTTCTGTTGCGAAGGTAATGCTCAGAATTAACCAAATAAATCTTAACTGTATATTCAGGTCTTGATAAAAAAGTTAGTCAAGTTAGAAAGCTCCTCAGGTGGCTAAGTAATAAATTATTTCACCATACTTTATGTTGAAGTAATTCGCAAATAAATAATGCAACCTTTGTTTCATTGATATTCAATGACGTAATGCAATCAACGGTGTGTCGTCGCTATAAAACTGGAACGTTATCTGCGGACACGAGCGGGCGAATGCAGCGGAGATGGAATAAGTAACGTAATAAAAGTGATGTGATGTTGCACATATTCGCCTGTACAACTCCGTGCCCTTTTGCTTGCTCGTGATGTATTCGAAGGAGCTAGCCAATAACTCTCGGGTAGAAGTCGAGCAGAGTAGGCGGGGCTGACAAGAGGAACGTTTATATACACTATTTACACACTAAAGGTAGCTATATGTTGATGGTAGCATCATGGAAGCGTGATGGGAGCTTCTCAGGGATGGTTCAGAGCGTCTCGGTGCTCCCGCTTTATGCCCTGGTATTCCTAAAATTATCTGCAGGAGAACACAGTGGACAGTTTGTAATAATCTGCTAGGCAGCTTTTCTGTAAGGTTAGTTTTTCAACCAAGAACTCACGTTCACAGGCTGCTTTTCTCGCTCATTTCGTTTTTGCCATTCCTTTTTTGAGATCTTGTTGTGCTCGCGTGCCTTCGCTGGAATTTGGAGTGGTGACATTTTGTTGTACTCGCGTGCTCAAAATGAGAAATAAAAGCAGTCTGTGAACGAGAGTTTTTGGTTGAAAAATAAATCATACAGGAAAGCCACCTTGCAGATCACTGTAAACTGACAGACAGCATGTCAATTCAGTTCAGGGCAGTCCGAACCAATTGTCGTCTTCATCTCCATCCGCCAAATGGGGGGGGGGGGGGGGTAGTGGTTATAAAAAGGTGCCTAATTTCTGCAGCCCAGCAGGGAGCAGCGAATAAGGAATAAAGAAAACGAGAGAGAGAGAAAGAGAGAAAAAGTCAAACACTGCCTTCTTTTCAACCAAGGAAAGAGAGAAGGTGCACGTTCAGTTTGTCACACGGCGAGAGAGAAACATAACGTAGGTCACAGTGCAATAATACGCACAACACATCACAGTGCAATAACATTGCATCGCATGCGCAGAATAGGGTCTGCAGCGCTAGGCAGGCTAGGGCTTGTGAGAATGGAAGACTTGCAAGAACCACAGAGTGTGGGAAACATACCTGACGAGGCATCCCAAGCTTTCGGCTAATTGTTCAGCGCGTTTCTTGGAACGTCAAACAAATCAAGCAGCCTCAATTTCAAACAGCTCTTCCTAGGCCGTCAGTCAGTCAGGAGTGTCCAAAGAGTTTTTGACGAGGGAGCCAACAGCCCTAAAGAATTCGAAGTATGACTTTCGTGTTGTCGCCGCTTTTGGCGCACCTCGAGAGCGTTGATCCGGAACAAATCAGGGTAGACTTAGCTGCAATCGTCCCCCGCGTCCAAGCGGCGCCCAGCCAGGGATGCCGATCTTAACATCTTCTACAGACACACGCACATACGCACGCACAGTTTCACTCTGAGAGGGAACTGGTAGTGGTCGCAATGGCGTACCTAACGTGCATCTACTCATGGTCTACTATAAAAAGGCGTGCAGTATATGCGATAGCTTTTTTTTTGAAAGTCTTGTAATTCTAGTATATTTTCATTATATAGCCGAGGTATGAGGCGGTTGCTACTCGCACATATTTGAGTTAAAGTACTACAAGTATTTATTCGCCGCGCATGACTTCTGGAAATGATACTCCAAAAAAAAAAAGAAAATCGCTCCAATATTTTTTAAACTAAGTTCGCACGTGGGAGTAGACGGCAAGTGAAAGCCTCTATGCTGTTGTCTGTATGTACGGTAGGTGTAACGAAACCATATATGAAAATATTTTGCTTTGGACTCACTCGGACTGAGACTAACGAAATTTCTCTCTATTCAAACTCACTCAGACTCACCGATGTTTTTGTCAGCCGGATCCACTAATACTTTTCTCAAATATACCCACTCATACTCAGACTGATCAAAACGTTCCTCCAGTGGACTCACTCGGACTAATAGACTTGCGAAATGTTTCTAAAACAGACGCACTTGGACTGAAAATGAGCGATATTCGATATATATATATATATATATATATATATATATATATATTTATATATATATATATATTTATATATATATTAGCTTTCAACATACAAAAACAAGTTATTTCTACTGCCTCTAAATATTAATAATAAAGAGAAACTTAACATTACATGCAATTTCCGCGACAGACACATGCGCGCTGATAGCACTAAATACAATAAGTACCATATGAATTGGCTGCTGTAAATACCTGTGCTATTTTGAAATTTGGTAATACTATGCTGGTATATATATTCGCCCACGCTTGTAATTAGGTCGTTGTGCGGAATGCTGTAATATAAAATTGTTGTCAGCAGAAAATCTGAGAACCATGACTTGACAGATTCACGTTATTTAAAAAGTCTGTTACCTGTCCCGAGTTTCGTATCAGGTAAGGTGCATTCATGGTTCATTATTCATCAAGTCTTCCTGCAAAACACTGCAAGAAACACTTGTCTTCATTGGAAGGACCTGTGGTTAGTGCACATGTATGTGTTATCCTACATAAGCTGAGTCTTTCGACAATAACTCATTAGTTGCAATACAGCGCCTGTATTCGCGTCTTTTTAGGTGGGCATGATTGTGTTGTATTGTATGCTGCTTCATCAAAAGGAAAATATTGGCTTGGCCATTAGCTACCTGCTGCAACAAATAAAAAAAAAACAAGATGCAACATTTTTTTTTCAGTACTCCTCTTTCTGCCCCCCCCCCCCCCGCACACACACGCACACCAGAGCTATAAGCGTCCAAGAAGGAAGAGGGGCTGTTAACGGTTGCGCACCTGTCATTGCTTCTCTAAATGTTTCGGTGTGAGGGGGTTTATCGGAGCAGCGAGGATATAACGTACGACAGGAATCAAAGGTGAACATTCGACATAAGCCTGTCTGTTTTGGATAGTAACTGAAGGAATGAGAACTCCAACCAAAATATATTTAAGGAAAAAAAAAACCAGATGTTTCGAAGCTGGTCCGGCTTCTTCCTCAGGGGTGAGAGATTGGCTTAAAAACGTCGTTTTTTTTAATATGCCTTGATTGGACTTTTCTCATTACTTCAATGTACCAATAGAAGTGGAGATGGTGGTAAAGGAAATGATTGCCCCAGTGGCTTTCGCAATACTTCATTAGGCAAAATATTTTCTCTTTTCACCTTGCTGTGTAATCTCCTATAGCCTTATCATGACTCTCGACTAAGCTTTGTTTTGTGCTCGGTAGCTCAGGGTGAAGTGAGTTTCCGCGAACCTTACCTGCCTTCCAAACCAGTTACTGCATGCAAGCTTCCCCTGAATGGATGAATCTGTGGTTGAAGAAAAGGAAAAAGACGCTATCTTTCCTTGCGAGAGAAGGGCTCAGTGGCTTGAAGGGAGGAAGGGGGGGAGTGGAGAAAAGAGTTTAGAAGTAGGAAGGAGGAGAAGGTTTGGAAGAACGTGACGGCCATGGCTGCCAGAGCAGAAACAGAATAGGGGCCGTTGGCAGGGCAGTCCGAGTCGTACGACTTGAAAATGTGGAGCTGCAACCACGTACGCACATACCTACGGCCATTCCCACAAGAAAAAAAAAATGTCCTAGATCACCTTTCTTGGGCAAGAATACAGAAAGCTAGCTAAACGAGAAAACTAAAATAAATAAACAACCGTTAATTCAACCGCCGACTGTCACCACAGCTGCGGAAGGAAGGAAAAACGTTATCTGTCACCTCGGCACCAGCGGCTACACAGAGGCATTTATTCGCAGAACACTGTGTATAAGAAAAGACACGGGAAACACGACACCAATGGCACACCAACGACGCCGCATGTCGACCCAACTTGAGCGCAGGGAACCACGAACGGAGCACAATGGCAGAACACTGCGACACTACTCGCAACATGTTTGTTCCATGTTTGTCCCGAAGGCACGGTGTAGAGCTCGTTGTGATTTGTATAGTCTTTCTGCATTCCTTGAAGAGCACAAAGAGCGCGAAAGATTGGGTACGAGAAACTTGAGCGCGGAAAACGACCTTGCCATCAAGCCTTTTGCAGTGTGGACTGAAAAAACGCAATGATGGGTCAGGGACGACAGGAAGTTCTTACGCGCTTCAAAGATGACTATGAATGGAAAAGTGTTTAATTAGGAATGAAAAAAAATCTACAAAAACACGGGCGTTGCTATGTTGTGTCGGTACAACAGAACTGCAGGCCTGTTGGAAAAAGATGGCAGCAATATCCTATAAAGAGAATCGAGAATTAAAAGCCTCTCTAATTGCCGAGAGGTAAGAGAATTCTTCGATCATGTTTCAGCTTGAATAAATTTATTTCTGCGAGTGATGAAGGATCACGTACGGCATGAACGGTGCGTCTCTGCCTCCTTCCTTCTTGAAATATGGCCGCGAGAATTTTCATGATACCCTAAATGACGCAGTCGCTGTTTAATTGGTAGCAAATGACATGACAAAAGCCCATGGTCTGTGTCATCGTACATTTTAACAAAACTTGAAATCCAGCCAGATGGCTCATTGCTATCGGGAAATTTTTAGCGCAAACTAATGCTTCCTCATGACGTTCACAAGCACCCATCCTGTCTCTCTCGTTCTTCTTAACGTCTTGTTTAGCGCTCACAACTATCCCAATTGCCACATTTATTCAAGAAAAAACTGAAGTGGCATCTGAAGGCACAAGCAGTTCAATGCAATAGAAAGAGAGAACGGGTGCTCGAGTGCTCACGAATCGTGCTACTTTCTCGTCTTTGAAGCCACATTATTAATGAATCTGGAGCTTAGCACTTCTTCTCCGTTTATTAGGTACATAATCATAGATCAAGGTCAGTGTAGATTCCGATGTCACGTAATAAAGGTGTCCTGGAGTGGCACGTGTGTCACAACAAGCTGCAGAACCCAATTCCATCCCTACGTACCGTCATGCTCGTTTAATACAAACGTTTGTAGATTGGATTACAGAAACAACATTAAAAGACCGAGAAATATTTATTCCTCCGTTCGTTAGTAACGCACTTCGTTATGTATTCTGTTCTCTGGGAGCAGATCACGTGATGAATTAACATAAAGTGCTGTTTCTATTTCACCACAGTCAGCGAACGGTGCACTCTACAAACACATCACCTACATTAAACTTCGTGCGAGCACAATGCATACAATCCTCAATTACATCGCCAAAAAAAAAATACGGGTTTCACGGAAAGAATTTTCTAATGCTTCTTTATATATTCAAACGTCAATTTTTAAAATAGCACCACCATGAGCGGGATTAACTCCATGGCCGAATTTCACTGCAAAAAGCGCTTGAACAACTGTACCTTCCAGGTATGCAATAGACATTGCATGAGGTTTTAGATGTGTGGGGACATCATTAGTTCAGGTTACATTGTTTTAGCGTAGAATTAGCTGTTTAGTCACGCTTACCATGCTTTTTAATGTTAATAATTCACCTCATCGGTCATTTAGTGACGGTCATTTCATTTCCACATCCTTAAGTGAGAGTTATGAATAGTTGATATCCAAGTATATTTAAATATATATGACTGGTGTTTATCAAAGGACCTAGAATGAGTTCCGGGGAGGGAGAGATATGAACAGTTTTATCATTTGAAAAATAAAGTTTTTGGCTTTACAAACCGGAACGTCAATACGACAACAAGGGACGCCATGGTATACGAAGTTTTAAATATTCGGAACCATGGGTCGGCAAAATAAATGGAGCCTACATAGGCTCGCTCAGTAAATGTGCTTTTATCTTAGGACTCGATATAGGGCCCAGACTATAGCCGGTATTTTGGTCACATATAGGTGACCAAAAATATTTTTCTCTGCAAAACATTTTCGCAATAGACTGCTTTTAATGGAGTAAATCATCCCGACATTTTTTTGAATACACCTGAGGTAGCCGCCAAAACACCTTGTACGTTTGGCGTGGAATCACCGATCTAACTTTACGTCGATACCTATCACTTTTCGTCTCCACTGTCTCTTTCTAAGTTCGCGTTCTTCCTTTCTTGACATTCAATTTCACAGTAATTCAAAAAATCAACATTATATAGGTTCTACAGAAGAAAATAGCTTGTGGTATACGCATCTTAAATAAAACTTGGCCGTGCACTTACGCCCCATCTCACTGTTTTGTATCAATCATTTCACCGTTCTCATCTTACTTACTTTATTGCCACATGGTTGCGACGGCAAAGAATATGGTGCTTGGGTTGCTCAAGATGACACTTTTTATTTCGTGAACATGTGCCTAGAAAAGTACAAAGTGCTAAAAATTCACGCTTTACGCAGATTGCGGAGATCAGAGCATTGGTCGTCGGTAATATGGTTTGCGCGAAAGTACGTCACCATATACACTCATGGCATCGAACATCATTCATATTGTAGGTGTCTCAAGTTTATCAGAAGATTCTAAAATAATCTAGAATTTTCGCTGACTGCCAAGCATGCTTTGCGCAAGGCAATTGATTAATATGAGGTGTTTAACGTTTAAAAACCACCATATGATTATGAGAGATGCCGAAGTGGAGGACTCCAGAAATTATGACAACCTGGGGTTCTTTAACATGCACCCAAGTCTGAACACATGGGCCTACAGCATGTTCGCCTCTATCGAAAATGCAGCCGCCACAGGCGTGATTCGATCGCGCGACCTGCGGGCCAGCAGCCGCACCTACTGAAGCTTAGCTACTGAAACACAATGGCGGTGTCTTTGCGCAAGACAGTGACATAAAAATACAAGCGAAGTGGCAGTATAATAATGTTGCGATAAAATTTCAGCAGATGCGACAGGCTCCACTGTGGATGCTATTTTCATACAGAACCGTCAGCGGATAGCCACGCGTTGCTAGGTGGATCGACGTCTTGGGTATTTCGAGTAGGCTAAGTTTCTACCTAAAACATACGGCGTGACGACAGCACTGACGTTGACTGTAAATTTTAGCGAAACGAAGTGCACGCTTCGGTTGGATGATATGCATATTATTAAGAAGCTGTTGTGTATTCCTCAAAGGTCGAGAACATCAATGGTCGAGCGAACCTTCGCTATCGCGTGCTGGATGAAAGGAATATACCTGTGTAATGTTTACAGCCAGCCAATAGACTGCAACTGACAGTGTGGGCCGACATCACTCCTGTAAGTCTATATATTTAGAGTTGTATCCGTTACAGTAAAAAGTAACTAAATACGTTACTCGTTACTCTAATAAAAAAGGGAACGTTTCACGGCTCCACGTTCTATATATACATAAAAAAGGTAACCCATTACCATTACCGTAACCGAAAAAAACATAACGAATGTTTCCTCTGCCGTAGCTCCGGAATCATCAGGTTTAATCAATGTGTCTTTGCTGCAGAAACCCACAATGAGAATTTTTAAATTTCAAATTTATGTTTCACACATACTAACCCAAGCAAGGATTATACTCAATGTTCAATTAACGAGAAATATTTGTAGAAATGTGCTGAACTTTAGCAATGTTATATAAAGGCTTAATGACGCCTGCCCATGTGATGGCTTCTGATTCTGCAGTGACCCAGGGTGAAACCATTTTTGTTTTCATTGGAGCATTATACACAAAGTGAGGTTCGATAATCTACGGTATTCACAAAGAAGCTATCATTGAACTCTCAAGAAAGTTACAACAATCGGCCTTTTCTTGATCCTTCAGCACCTTAAATAAAGCATGTCGAAATCGGTACTGTTGGTCCTAGCAACCAAAATGGCCCGCCGCACGCCAGTAGGCAATCATGGAGGACTACAAAGGCCTACATTGGTGCCTTTTTATTGGGGAGGGGGGTATTGGGAGATATCGTGGGGATGCGGGGGGACACTTGCAAGTTTGTGACACCAGATGTGGCTTGCAGACGCGTAAGTCTAGAAAAATCACGAAGGGGCACGCACATCTTGCAATAGCAGCCATTTTGTTATTTTGCAGGTTTTATTTTTGTTAATATAAGAATTAAAATCATGCCTAGAAATCAAATTGACAAACGAACGTAGGTTCCCAGCACTCGTAATTGCATTCTTCTATTGAGTCTTCCGGAACCAGTCGAGAGTGGCAGTTGCGATTTCAATTGTCTCACACACCTGATGGGTATTGAGCACGTGTACACGCTACAAAAAAGCATTAAAAAGTTGAATGTTTTATACATACTTATCAAGCATTCTTATTTGTGACGTTTTTAGATAAATTTTGATGGGGCCCACTTGCAAGGGGTGTCCCCCTCCCCTGACCGAGCACAAAGGGGTCGGGGAGTCAACGTTCTCTGCAGGCGTGGTCAACGGGCGTCCAGGTTATGACCAGTATGAACTGTGCATCTGAGAAAATATTGCTTTTGCTCTCATCTTCACATATGGCCATCGACAGGTTATTGTCTTGGTGGTAAGGAGACCCTTCTTTCAACTTGCATCATGGCTGAGGGAGGGGGTCGTGTTGCTGTCGCTAGAGTGGGTAGCAAGTGCTGGTGCGGCTTGAGGGAGTCAAGTGCCCCTTTTGCACCACGCTTATGTCTACACTTCATTCATTGAACACAACGGTGAGGTCTAGTTGACTTAATGCGCAGATTTGTTTTCTTCCGCATCTTATACCGCTACATGAAACATTCTCATATTCTGAAAAATAGGTATTTCGATTAGTTTGAAGGAAAGTAATTTACATTCAAGGCATGACAGATACTCAAAAGAGCGGTTTCCTGCAATCGCACTAAGAAAACTCGTAGCAGAGGTGCTTCTTTTTTCGTGCAGCGTACAATGTAAAAGTGAGATCCAATTCGGAAAAAGCGAACTGAGTGACGTGCGTCGGTGCTTGCTCAATATTCAATGAAAGAAGGTTTCATGAAGTATGACGTAGCCAACAACAGAAACAAACTGCTGCATCTTAAATTAAAAAAAAACAACAACAAGCAAAGTGCTGCACATTCGGGGTAGAACATGGACATAGATTGTAATACGTGTTTTTTATTATGAAAGCGAAATAAAAACTATTTTACGAAACGCTTTGCATTCATCGTGATGTCGACGCATCTGTGTAGTGTCATTAGTGCTATTTGGATGAAAATTCCTGCATTTCAACTAATTCAGTAACTTCTGGCAGAAGAACTTTTTAAATGTTTAGTTTCGGTTTCCGCGCCGCCGCTGCCGATGAAAATTGGCCGCGCGCCGCTGCCGACTCTGAACGACCCCCACGCCGCCGCCGGTCGAAATCACTTCGGCGCACACAATCACCTCGGCGATTGGCACACAAGGCGTGTTAAGCCATGGTTTCCGATCCCATTTCTAATTATGTGGTAAAGTTACAAAGTCAATATTTTGTTAGAAACTTTCTCTTGCTTATTTAAAACGTTCAAAAACAGAATCATGGGGCACAGAAGAATAAATTTGAACTTTCCGGCAGGTGAACTGCGATGACCCGCGCAACGCATCTTTCACAGCGAAGTGAAAGTTGGCAAGATAAGATGTTTTCGTGGAGGGAAGAAAAAAGTAAAGGAGTGAGCATAACTTCACGCTGGAAGGGGTTTTGTAGTGTCGTGAACGCGTGCTTTCTCCAGCGGCGGCGAAGAAACCGGATTCTATGCACCGTGCGGCGGCGCTGTCCATTGCAGGCGCGTTGGGGAGTGGCGAGCGGAGGTAGCGGAGGCTATCGGCAGGGTGCAGCTGGCCTGGCAGCGCAATAGCGTCATTGTCTCAGAAATGCTACCCAATACATTTACATTACCAGGTGATTTGAATGATCACTGTTATCTCCGAGACCAATCAATGAGGTAGGCAGTGAAAATTATATTTTTGCGGACCACATGAAAAGTCATCTACAGATCTGCATATGCAGGCGCTAGCAGACCGACGTATTTTTCGCTGAGAACGTAATTTTAGGTGCCTTAACATGACATTTCTCTCACAATGAAGTTTTCTAAGCGCAGTATTTCTTTGTAGCACTCCTAATTGCGAACTAATGCACTTTGAGTGTTTCTATCTATTGATAATTTAACCGCCTACCTGCGTATGAGTTCTGTAGTTGTCTCCTTCTTAACCTGGTATAAACCAAAGCTTCCAAATGAGTACGCGAGTGTGTGACGAGCTGCAGTGGCAGGTCGCGAAATGCATAATGTGATATTCTCGTCCGTACGTCGTGATATCATTTCCCTTCAGTTACGTGTGGCACATACCCGCATATACCATGAGCATACCATAAAATATGTTGGATATGTGCGCCACGCGCACGTTTGAAAAATAGAATTAGATGCCTGTTTCTCGGAAAGTTTCAATAGATACAAAGAATGAAACTTGCGTATACATGCGGAGTAACCTATTACAAAACCCCACCGATGGTTGAAGATTCTGCGGAAAAGGATTTTAGTAGCGATGTATGGGCAATTTTTGCGGTGTTGGCTAGCCGCTTTGCATAATAACACTGCAATAACCATTGCACATACACTACTATGACTATACCTAAGCGTTGCATGCATTGCATTACCGTAGCATGTACTTCATTCGATGCGGAGGAAAGAAATAAGCGGAAGGACAGGGAGAAACTTGCGTATGCGTGGATAGCATTGCGAGATAAGATCGTGCGCTAGCCTTTAAATGCCAGTGAACGCCACGTTCCCCGTGAGCCCTCGTTTCGATAAACTACTTAATCAACTCAATGGCGCAATATGCATCTCGTAACGGTAAGCTCAAAGCAAGAAATCTAGCGTCGCATGAACTCTATTGCCGCCATCTGTGGGCTCCCCCAAAATTTTTTCCATCGGAAATTTTGATCATCTGGTGTTCATTACGGGCACTGACATTGCACAGCACACGGGCCTGTGGCCTTTCGCCTCCTTCGAAATGCCTGGGGTAGGCAAGGGGGGGCTGGAGCCTCCGTCTCAAATTCTCCTCGGCTCCCCGTTGCCCCCCCCCCCCCCCAGAAGAGGGGGAACGTAGTCATACCACGTTAATTTCCCCGCCTCCCTTTCCCCCCTTTATAGGAACTCACTTATCGTGAGTGCCCCCCGCCCCCCCTTAAAATAATCCCCTGGGATGGAACCCATGTCATTCGGGTCAGCAGCCGAGCATTGTAACCGCTTCGCCACTGCATGCGCCGATCACATTGTATCCTAACCGTGTACACAGAAAGCACCACGCAGCGATGAGGTTTTTTACGACGAGTCTGCTAAGCGAGCTCACATATGATTAACGACTAAATGCGTGGGACGGAAAAAAAAGGGGGAAAATATCCGCCTGTGTATCCTTTGCTAACGAAAATTGAAGGAAGGAAAAAGAAGAATGGGGCCACTTGTTTCCTGTAGAGCTTGGATACGACACTGATATTTTGGTAGCTGTTGAAATTCCATTTCGCATTATGCTCGCGTGCAACTGAAAATTTTCTTACCGGTCCAACGCACGATGCGTAAAAAGAAAGAGAGAACCTAATTGTTTTATGTCGGTATGCAAAAGAATAAGTCCTGCGAAGAAAAGGCATCTCCCTATTCAGAGCTTTGCTTGCAGTAAAACTGCAAGAGTGACAATGACAATGACTTTATTTTCCGCATCAACACAGTGAATTTTACGAAGGGGCGGGCGGAAAACGCTGTCGTTCAGACAGCCTGACGACGCCGCTGGCCCCCTCATTGGCGCTTAACAGCAGCGATGCAGCAACAATGAACGAACGTAATCCAGCAAAATATAACAAAAGACATACATAGAAAAAGAACAATGATGTCTAACTTTACAAAATTTCAATCCTTTGCAGAGACAAAGGAAAAGAAAAAAAAAATCGTACACGTGTGCAACATTTAGAGGTGATAGGCATCAGAAGATTGTTTCTGAAGAATACATGTCTTGAGTTCAAGATAACTGTGTATAGATTTAAAAGACATGCTCTCTAATTGTAGCCATTTGCAAAATAATCTGTTTAATAATCTTGGTAATTTTTTTTCCACATTTCTTTTCCATATGTTTTTCGCACATTTAGTAATGTACAATATTCCCTTATACGCGTTTTATACAAAGGGGTGTTTTCTTGTAACCAGGAAAGGTGCTGAGAAAATTTGATCTGGTTTTTAATTCTTGTTTATACACCTTACACAAACGGTAATCATAAAGTGTTGTGGCGGGAAGTATCCTATATTTTAAGAAATACTCGCGTGTGAGGAAATGACTTGGTAGATTTTCAATTGTTCGTAAGAACTTTTTTTGTAGGACGTGTATTCTGTGTAGATTTCCTTGAGTAGTGGTGCTCCAAACTAAATGACAGTAATTAAGCCTAGACTCAAACAAACTGTTGAAAATTGCATCATAAGATTCTGTGGCAGTATATGACGGTTGCGGCACAATACCAATCACTTGAAACAACTAGTAAGCGCTTAACATCAAGGGAGGTTCCTCTGTGTAGAGAAGTTCCATTTGACTGTGTCTTTACTGTTACTTGTAATTATTTTTTTTTATTTATATGTGCCATTTTCCACCTTGCATCGTTTGCTCAAAGTCTGGCCAAAATGTCTCCCCTTGCTCCTTTTTCACTGTTTAATATATTTTACGTTCTAGATATAAACACTTTAATTGTCTGTGAGTATTTCTCACACTGTACTCAAGCATGATTGCGTGAAATATTATGTTATTGACCTGGAACTGGAACCCCGAATATTCTACATCTATGTTCTGCGCGTGCTATGCTATATGCCTAAAAACAATTATACTCGACGAAGGATTTCACGTGGCCTAAGTGTTCAATGATACAAAAAAAAAACATTGCATAACACAAGTTGTAGTATCTTATTCCCTAAGCTCGAAGAAACTGATACTCGTGGTTCTGAAACTTCACTACTAAAATGATTTATAAAAATCACTTAAAGTTGTTTCTTTTTCGAATTTTTATAAGGGATGGCGAACCATCAATATAGCTATGCGCCATTTCTCTCTCGTGGGACCACTTCTGATTTATATTATTGATTTAGTTATTGTACGTCTGCGGTCGAATTCATTTTCGACGCTGACGACAAGAATATTTTTCGGTCATACAGGTAACGTTTTTCTTATTAATAATTTAAATGTAATTAAAATACCTTAGGGTGTTGTGATATCACCGAATTACCTGTAAGTGATGATATTACACCTCATTATCGCCATATCACCTATAACTAAACTGGGAGTATTCATTTCCAATTAGCGAAACTTAAGGTCCATGCCACCTAAAACTTTCGGTCGTGCCCTCATCCTCCTCACTCGCCTCCTTCTTTCCTTGGGCATTCTATTTAATTTCACTTTTAAATGTTAGCTGCATTGGCCTAACAAAAATTAGCTTGCTGTATACGCGTCGAATATTAATACGTTTCTCAGGCACTATTTTACTGCTTCTTCACCAGTAGTATTGTCCGACCTCATTTATATACGTTGAGAGATATTCATAAAATGCCTGTGATACTCAGTCTCTGCAGATTGTTCAGGAATCTCTATATAAACATAAGTGCTTGCAGATTACGCTATCCAAATGCCAACTATCTACTACCCGAAGCTAACATACTAACAGTCAATCTCAGAGCGTGTGAGCGTAGAATACGTCTTCGAGCTGTAAGGCCGCAGCGGACGTGAATACGCGGAGCCGACGCCACAGTGGGTCGTCGGGAGGTGGCTTGAAGGTTGTGACGGTTTCCCGAAATTATTATCTAGAGAGTTTGTGCCGGGGAAACAAACCACCGCAGCCGATTTCGGGACGGCCAGGCGATCGCCGCGGTCCGCGCCATGTGGGGCAGAAGCGCGAAACGAGGTTACGTATGATCCGTCGGTGATAATTGACAATATATATATATATATATATATATATATATATATATATATATATATATATATATATATATATATATATATATATATATATATATATATATATATATATATATATATATATATATATATATATATATATTGTTCTGATAATGTTTCTCGCGGCAGTTTGATGTGTTGAGAATCGCACTATTATATGCAATTCAGTGAGTACTTCGCTATGTTAATGGACTCTGATTCTTGCCCAAATTTTACTTTGTGGTACTGTTGCTCCGAGTGGTAATCTGACAAAACTGCTTCTTCTACATGAGGTCCCAATGTCGGCTGTGATTATAAATATTATGGGCTATCTTTATTCTGCATGCTAAACATGTGCAAAATTGGATGTCGTCTAAGCGAACAATTCTTATTCTGACTCTCAAAAAGGAAGCGGTCGGGCGTAAGTTTCGAGCTTCTGCATGGCTGATCCGTCAACGGTGAAACCAGAATGACCGAACCACTTCTAAATTTCACACACACAAAAAAACGCCAAGCGCCGAGGTTTCCGAGGCCAGAAATCGAGGCGCTTGATGGAGCTCATGGCATACGTGATCCAAGGCTACGTGATCAGTCTCCTGTCGGTGAAATACCAAATGTTGATTGTCTTTACTTCGGGAGAGGAAATACCGAGGGCGCATTTCAAAGCTAGGAGGGCCTGGCTTTCGAACACCGCCTCACTGGGTTACAGGATTTGCCTGTTGAACCGAAAGACGCAGGTTCGGCAGCAGCGATCAGTTGTCGATCGATGGAGCCGAGGTGAATGAGGCCGGCGTACTGCGCGATCTCCACAGGAAGTTTGGAGCTATATTGCCACGTTCCATTTCCCAAGTTTTCGTTATCGTCCCAAAACACCACACGATTCTCAGCGCAAACCGCGCCTGCAGTTTTCCAGAAGGTTCCGGACTGCAGTAGATCATTTCGATAAGATCACGCCCACTGTGCGAACGGTACAGATTGTTCTGGAACCTACGCCACCGCCAGCGATAACGCTAGAACATTCGATGGCAAGAGTATAAATGCCGACGCGCTTCGCCGCTTGCCAGTAGTTGTTGTTGATCGAAGGCCGACGCTCCGTTCGCGGCTATCAGTCCGAGACTGCTATCTGTGCAAGACTGCTGCTGTAATTGGACTTTCCGTTTACCGGGCACAGGTTCGCCCAAATAAACAGTTAAATCCCGACACGAAGTCTCCTGTCTTCGGCCACGTCACGACCCCGTGACATCTGGTGGAGGTTCTGCTTCGTTCATGTACCGGACGCCCCCGTCAAGCCGTGAACCCAGTCCACGTCGCGAAGACACCGACGCCAACCCAGAGGAGCGAACAAGCCACCGACAGCAAGGTCTCCCACCGGAGTACGGGCTTCTACAACACAAGGCGCGGAAAGCCAAGGCCATGACCTCTACTGCAGCGACTATGACAACCGGAGCGTGCCAGCCCGCGATCGTCATTCATCAACCCAGGGAACCACCAACGTTTCATGGGTCATCGTTTGAAGACCCGGAATCCTGGCTAGAAACATACGACCGTGTGGCCGCCCTCAACCACTGGGACAACGAAGAAAAGCTCCGTCGTGTGTACTTCTACCTGGAAGACACCGCAAGGACCTGGCTAGAGAATCGGGAGTCCACGCTCCGAACGTGGGATGTCTTCTGCGGCGCATTTCTGCAAACGTTCGCGAGCGTCGCACGCAAAGAGAGGGCCGCTGCTCTACTAGAGACCCGGGTTCAGCTAGCAAATGAAAAGGTTGGAATTTTTACAGAGGAGATGACCCGCCTGTTTCGTCACGCTGACCCAGACATGCCTGAGGAGAAGAAAGTTCGTTTCCTCATGCGAGGGGTCAAACAGGAGCTCTTCGCGGGACTAATGAAGAATCCACCGAACACCGTCCAAGAATTTGTATCCGAGGCGACCACCATCGAAAAAACCCTGGACATGCGCACCAGACAGTATAATCGTCGCCTGACTCCAGAATGCGCTGCTGCTCAAGCCAGTGACTCCGACAACCTGCGTGAAACGATCCGAGCGATCGTGCGGGAAGAGCTGCGCAAACTGTTGCCTTCGGCGCAACCTCAAGTAGATTCGATCGCCGACATTGCGCGAGAAGTTCGGCAATCGCTTCAAATTCCCCAAACACCGCTGCCCGAGCCAGAAACTATGAGCTACGCCGCTGCAGTGCGCCGCAACGCTCCTCCCCGTCCACGCCGAAATGCCGCCGCGTCACACTTCCGTCGCCCGACACCACCGCCGCCACCACCCCCACCGACGACCTACCGTTCGCCAGCGGGCCAGCGCAGTGCGCCGAGGAAAACCGACGTTTGGCGCACCCCTGACCACCGCCCACTGTGCTACCACTGCGGCGAGGCCGGGCACACCTACCGCCGTTGCCAGTACCGACAGATGGAACTGCGTGGCTTCGCCGTCAATGCACCACGTCCGCAGCCAGGGGAACGGCCACGTGACATCGCCGACTACCTGACAGGAACTCAATGGACACCACGAAGTCCTTCCCGTTCGCCCTCGCCCAGCCGCCGCACGTCACCGCACCCCCGGCAGTACTCCGGCCCAACGCGGGGCCGGTCTCCTAGCCCGTATCCGGGAAACTAAGGGCAGCAACCGGTGGAGGTGCGGTTGCTGTGCGACGAACTACCGAAGATACTCCGACGACGACGACGCCGCGACGGAGCTTTCCGAACACAACGCCAACCAGGCAAAGCCCTGACGGCGAAAGCTCACTTACCGAAGGTGGCCTGACGACGCAACATGGAAGCAGCGAAACAAGCCGACGCAGCCGTGACCCGACGCCACGCCCTAACTGTAATGCGAGACGGCGAACTAGCGACCTCGACGTTCTTATCGACGGCCACAGTGTGACTGCTCTCGTCGATACTGGAGCTGACTATTCTGTCATCAGTGGGTCGTTCGCCGCGAAGTTAAAGAAAGTGAGGACAGCTTGGAAAGGCCCTGAAATTCGCACAGCTGGAGGTCATCTCGTAACGCCTGCAGGAATCTGCACAGCGAGAGTCACCATTAACGACCATATTTATCCTACAGATTTCGTAGTCCTACAGCGCTGCTCGAGAGATGTCATCCTTGGCATGGACTTCTTATGCCTCCATGGTGCTGTCATCAACCTAAAAACAAAGTCGATAACGTTATCCACAGAAGAAGCACTACCGCCGCGCACGCCGTCAGTACACCATGCCTTGAATGTGCTGGAAGAACAAGTCACCATTCCGCCTCGCTCAAGCGTCATTATTTCAGTCGGCGCTCCTAAATCACCTGACTTGGAAGGCGTCGTTGAAGGCAGTCAGCATCTGTTGGTCACCCGAAATATTTGCGTCGCAAGAGGAATTGCAGAGCTGCGGGGAGGCAAAGCAACGGTTATGCTCACGAATTTCAGCAATGAGTACAAACATGTAAACAAAGGAACAACGGTCGCATACATTGAAGAAATTGTCGAAGCCACCAGTGCTTTCGCCCTCGCCGATTCAGCGGAACCTGCTCAGAGGAACCAAGCCCCTCCCATAGCTTTCGACGTCAATCCCAGACTTCCGAACGATAAGCAAGAACAGCTCATGGCCCTGCTCCTGCAATACGAAGATTGCTTTTCGTCGTCATCGAAAATTCGGCAGACCCCAATCACGAAACATCGCATCATAACCGAAGAAAATGCCAGACCACTCCGTCAGAGTCCGTAAAGGGTTTCGACGCGAGAACGTGAGGCCATGAAGAGACAAGTTGATGAAATGCTGCGGGATGACATTATCCAGCCGTCCAAGAGCCCATGGGCATCCCCCGTGGTGTTAGTGAAGAAAAAGGATGGGACCCTACGTTTCTGCGTCGATTATCGCCGCCTGAACAAAATCACAAGAAAGGACGTGTATCCTCTCCCACGAATAGACGACGCACTTGATCGGCTCCATAACGCCAAGTACTTTTCGTCAATGGACCTCAAGACTGGCTATTGGCAAATTGAAGTCGACGAAAGAGACCGAGAGAAGACGGCATTTATAACACCGGACGGCCTCTTTGAGTTTAAGGTGATGCCCTTCGGCCTTTGCTCAGCGCCTGCAACTTTTCAACGCGTTATGGATACAGTACTGGCAGGATTGAAGTGGCAGACTTGCCTTGTGTACTTGATTGATTGATTTGTGGGGTTTAACGTCCCAAAACCACCATATGATTATGAGAGACGCCGTAGTGGAGGGCTCCGGAAATTTAGACCACCTGGGGTTCTTTAACGTGCACCCAAATCTGAGCACACGGGCCTACAACATTTCCGCCTCCATCGGAAATGCAGCCGCCGCAGCCGGGATTTGAACCCGCGACCTGCGGGTCAGCAGCCGAGTACCTTAGCCACTAGACCACCACGGCGGGTGCCTTGTGTACTTGGACGACGTCGTCGTGTTTTCCTCGAGTTTCGACGAGCATCTTCGGCGCCTTAAAGCTGTACTTCAAGCCATCAAGACGTCCGGACTCACACTGAAGCCAGAAAAGTGCAGATTTGCGTATGAGGAGCTCTTGTTTCTGGGGCACGTTATCAGCAAGTCTGGAGTTCGTCCCGATCCGCGGAAAACAGCCGCCATCGCCAACTTCCCGCCGCCCACTGACAAGAAAGCCGTGCGCCGATTTCTGGGCCTGTGCGCCTATTATAGACGGTTCGTGAAAAACTTCGCCCGCATCGCCGATCCTCTCACTAACCTTACCAAGGCCGACGTGGAGTTCAAGTGGGAAACGCCACAGGAACACGCTTTCCAGGAGCTTACACATCGCCTCCAGACGCCTCCGTTACTTGCCCATTTCGACGAATTCGCCGAGACAGAAATACATACTGACGCAAGCAGCGTAGGTCTTGGCGCCGTTCTTGTGCAGAGGGCTGACGGACTTGAAAGGGTTATGAGTTACGCCAGCCGATTACTATCCAAAGCAGAAGCAAATTATTCCACAACAGAAAAGGAGTGCCTCGCCATCATCTGGGCTACGTCGAAATTTCGCCCCTACCTCTACGGCAGGCCCTTCAAAGTTGTGAGCGACCACCACGCCTTGTGTTGGCTAGCCACCTTGAAGGACCCTTCAGGTCGCCTCGCACGATGGAGCCTGAGACTTCAAGAATATGACATTACTGTCATTTACAAGTCCGGCAAAAAACACTCCGACGCCGACTGTCTCTCTCGTGCGCCTGTCGACCAACCGCTACCCGACGACCCGGATGACGACTACTTCTTGGGAACGATAACTACAGACGACTTCGCTGAACGACAGCGGGCCGACCCGGAACTTAAGGCCCTAATAGAATACCTCGAAGGCAGGACCGCCGATGTCCCGAAGGTATTCAAGCGCGCACTTGCGTCGTTCTTCCTACGAAACGGCCTTCTACAAAAGAAAAACTTTTCACCGCTTCGAGCTAAGTACCTCCTTGTGGTGCCTTCAGCTCTGCGACCAGAACTCCTGCAGGCCCTGCACGACGATCCGACGGCAGGGCACCTCGGTGTTTCTCGCACGCTCGCGAGGATACAAGAAAGGTACTACTGGCCACGTCTTACCACCGACGTCACTCGTTATGTGAGGACATGCCGGGACTGTCAGCGACGCAAGACACCGCCGACAAGGCCAGCGGGACTTCTGCAGCCAATTGATCCACCTTGTCGACCTTTCCAGCAGATTGGTATGGACCTACTGGGGCCGCTCTGACGTCGGCTTTCGGAAACAAGTGGATCGTGGTAGCTACCGACTACCTCACCCGCTACGCCGAGATAAAAGCCCTGCCAAAAGGCAGTGCATCCGAGGTAGCTAAGTTCTTCGTCGAAAATATCGTCCTACGTCACGGCGCTCCGGAGGTCCTTATCACCGACAGAGGAACGACATTCACTGCCGACTTAACTCAAGCGATCTTGGCATACAGCCAATTAAACCACCGCCGGACGACAGCGTACCACCCACAGACCAACGGCCTGACCGAGCGGCTTAACAAGACGATCGCCGACATGCTGTCAATGTACGTCGATGTCGAACACAAGACGTGGGACGCCATTCTTCCGTATGTGACCTTCACATACAACACGGCGGTGCAGGAGACGACGCAGATATCTCCCTACAAATTGGTCTACGGAAGGAGCCCGGCAACGACGCTCGATGCCATGTTACCCAACGTCGCCGACGAAGAAAGCCTCGATGTGAGCGAGTACCTTCAACGTGCCGAAGAAGCCCGACAACTTGCGCGTCTCCGTATCAAGAATCCACAGACGACAGACAGCCACCGTTACAACCTTCGACGACGTTTCGTGGAATACCAGCCCGGTGAACGTGTTTGCGTGTGGACGCCGATACGCCGACGTGGACTAAGTGAAAAGCTTCTGCGGCGCTACTTCGGACAGTACAGGGTGGTTCGACGTCTCGGCCCACTTGATTATGAGGTTGTCCCCGACGGCATCACAAACTCTCAACGACGCCGATCGCGACCTGAAGTCGTGCATGTCGCGCGCCTCAAGCCGTTTCATGCGCGTTAACAAACTGAAACAGTGTTTTTTTGTGTTATTGTTTCATCGTAATTTATTCAAAGTACTTTCTTGCATTATTGTTGTACCTTCATCTTTAGTTAAAGCATCGGGACGATGCCTTTTTTCAGAGGGGGGCAATGCCACGTTCCATTTCCCAAGTTTTCGTTATCGTCCCAAAACACCACACGATTCTCAGCGCAAACCGCGCCTGCAGTTTTCCAGAAGGTTCCGGACTGTAGTAGATCATTTCGATAAGATCACGCCCACTGTGCGAACGGTACAGATTGTTCTGGAACCTACGCCACCGCCAGCGATAACGCTAGAACATTCGATGGCAAGAGTATAAATGCCGACGTGCTTCGCCGCTTGCCAGTAGTTGTTGTTGATCGAAGGCCGACGCTCCGTTCGCCGCTATCAGTCCGAGACTGCTATCTGTGCAAGACTGCTGCTGTAATTGGACTTTCCGTTTACCGGGCACAGGTTCGCCCAAATAAACAGTTAAATCCCGACACGAAGTCTCCTGTCTTCGGCCACGTCACGACCCCGTGACAATATGAAGTCTCCACTACGGCGTGACTGATAGCAATATGGTGGTTTCGGCACGTAAAACACAGAAAAACCAGCCGTAAGCGTACACTAGTTTTACTCTGCGCATGCTTATTGAATTTTAATTTCCCTGGTTGTTTTTCACACAAGCGTTGCACTTCAGCCTACAAAAATTGCAGATACATTGCCTTCTTTTTTTGTGATATGCTTGTGGTACAGGTATCCACTCACAGGGCCCAACATATACGACAGCTTTTCGACGTTTGACGCAGAGGTCATTTTTGTCAACAGCCCCTGCACCAGCTTCAATGTGGTTTGCACGTTTGTAAGGAAAGCTTCAAATCTGATTATTATTATTATGGCAAGCTATAATACTCATCAAGGTCAGCGTCATTGTAAATTCTTTAATAGTGCATAATTAAATATAAACTGAAAAAACGAAAGTATGAAGTCGGAAAATCTGTAAGGCAGCAATGGAAACTGATATGACAATTCAATCACACAATTTCTTCTGAAGCGAACAGGGTTGATATACCTTGAATTGGGCAGCTGATATGTGAATACGTCACTTGCAGGGAGCGTCTAAGCTCTGTAAGAATTTCGCTTAAACTGTATCTTAGTGATGATGAACAAACTTTATTCACTTAGCAGGAAGATCTTACTCCCATTTCCGAGGAGAGGGGCTGACCCAACCTAGACGAAGGCTATTGATACCGAGGGCCTTAGCGGCGTCTTTGGCCTGCCGTATTAAGCGGGCTTGGAAAAGCGGCATTCTATCCACTCCTGTCTCACCATTCCCCTTTCATGCACACCCACAGCATGAAGCTCGAGTCCATCCTGTTACTATAAAATTCACCCTTGTACAAATGAAGTTCCGGCGTTCATCTGAAGGTTCTTGTACAAGGCAGCTTAGCAGGCTGCGCTATGTATTGGTGCAAAGCTGAGTATGAAAACTACTCGTACTACTACTACTACTACGACTACTACTACTACTATACCAATATTAATATTATTATTATTATTATTATTATTTACATTATTATTCCACATCCAACATTTATATTCCACATTATTTTTCACTCCCATTCCAAGGTTGACATCTTGCCTTTTTATTCTTCTACTTTTGAGTCGATTTCTTTTTGTCTATGCGTTCTCGATTGATTGATATGTGGGGTTTAACGTCCCAAAATCACCGTATGATTATGAGAGACGCCGTAGTGGAGGGCTCCGGAAATTTCGACCACCTGGGGTTCTTTAACGTGCACCCAAATCTGAGCACACGGGCCTACAACATTTCCGCCTCCATCGGAAATGCAGCCGCCGCAGCCGGGATTCGAACCCGCGCCCTGCGGGTCAGCAGCCGAGTACCTTAGCCACTAGACCACCGCGGCGGGGCGTCTGTGCGTTCTCGCTCTTTCTATTTGATTTCTTCTTCTAAAGAGTTTTCTAGACTGCATTGTTTACTTTTATTGTTATATTTCAGCGTGCGCCTCCTGCACAAACGCCTTGTGGTTGTTCCTGGGCACAATAAATGAATAAATGATTGAGTGATTGATGGACTGATTATGCTTCTGCGGTTCGAACCTGCGGATGCTGGCGGCGTGTGTGATCTTCTGCTCAGAATGCTTGTTTGGCGCTGCATTAACACACGAATCGGTTCCTGATTTTGGCAAGCAACGTGCGAGTAGCGTGGCTGCATGGACAGGCTAATCACTTGCTGATTTTTGGCAAGCAAGCAGCAAGTATCGTGTCTGCATGAACAGATGAATAAGATCCTGATTTTGGCAAGCAAGCTGAATTACTTCCCGATCGTGGCAAGCGAGCTGCGGGTAGCGTCGCTGCATGGACAGATAAGTCACTTTCTGATTGTGGCAAGCAAGCTGCGAAGTAGCGTGGCTGGCACGTCCACTCTCTTCAATCCCCTCAGTGACCTCCGCGTTTGCTTTTGGTCATCCGCCAATGTGCCACTGTCTATACATCGCTCGCTCGGTTACAACTACGTCGAGGCCTATGCATATATACGCGAGGCCGACGCAAAATGCAGAACAGGAACCGCGCTTTAAAAATATAGAGCTGTTATCGTGGTGATCACGGTTTCGCAGAGGTTTTGTAAGATTTGTGTATTGTGTGGGACATTGAGGTCGAGATGATGCCACTGATATAAGAGCCATCATCCTGGGCTGATGTTATCGGGTGAGGGGGGGGGGGGACTCTTTACAAATTACCAAAATAGTGTGCCGAATATGCTCCAATACCTCTATTCAGCCGCGCCTGTACCATCTATGTTTAAAAGGCAGACGCATGCCCGAAAGCGTTTGACTGCAATTGCTGCTGAAAAAATTGCTATGAAAAGTCTGCCAAGGCTTCGTTTTAAGTTTTTTTTTTGCATCCGCCACGATATTAGTTTTATCGCGGAATCGACCAACTTGGCAACTTGGCTGCCCTCGACACATGCCTACGGCCATCATAATATACACAGGACAAACGGGCAGTCAAACAGGAAGCTATAGAATAGAGCACGCCATTGTCCGAGACGTGTATATACACGCTTCCTTCCCAAAAAGTCAATTTTAGCACCGGGAATCGGGCTTTGAACGAGTGTGCAAATAAATTAAGGCAATCCGGTGTGCAAGCCAGCGTAATAGCTGTTGGCGTGTGAACGTTTCAACGCCTAAATCTGCGCTACATGCTCAGGGCTATTGTAAACCTTACCCCACCCCCGGCTGCATGCACTCACTCAGCCTTGCGTGTGTACGCAACCTTGTTGTGTCTGTGCATCCGCCGGAAGCGAGGGAGCCGTCGTAGTGATAAACTGTTGGTTTCACCAGTCTGCTGCTGGGATCAATCAAGCTCCCCAACACTTGTGAAAAGCGAGCTATTGGTCGGGCTCTTAGTATGTGCTATGCGACGACCCCTTTGTCGTCGTCAAGATACATTATCTCCAATTTATGCGAGCGCTTGCGGGTAACGACGAGGTGCAGCAGCGAAATTTTCTTCTCGAGCGTTCACAAACAACGAAAAGCGAGTATCTAGCAGTATTTGTAGTTGAGCCTGATCACCGCTCACGTAGTGAGTGCACGTGGATCAGCATATATCCTGGTTAAACCTTCGCGCGAAAAGCGTGCTCATATTGCGCCGCGCTGATAAGCTGCCGTATAGTTCTGTAGTAACATTGTTTGTTGACGTTTTCTGACGACGTGATTATGAGGCAAGCAGGGCTCCGGCAGTACTGGCCATCTGGTGTTCCTCAACGTGTATTCCACATTCATCGCAATGCGCCCGCCACGGCTAGAATTTAACCCCGTGACCTGCAGGTCGGCAAACAAGACTTGTATTCAAGACCACTGGGGCGGGCTGCTGCATCATTTTCCAATTTCCGCGATGCCGCTTGCGTAAGCTGCTTACAGAGCAGGTGATTCCTTTGAGCTGCTTATTCTTCGGAAAGCCGCTGGCGACTGCTTCATACGTTCTTCTGCTCGTTTACGTTGTTTTACAACGCAGTTGGAATACGTGGCGGAGTGCAGTATTCTGTTACCATGAAAATTTATCACAGTCTGATCTATACATCACAACAAAAGAAGTGTTTTTAGACGCCAGAAGGAGCACTTTCACCACTTTAACAACAACGAAAAAAAAAACCTGTACACCATTGTGTTGGAACGAAACGAAAACGAAAGAACGAGGAAAAAAACAATCAAAGAAAATATTTCTGACTAGAACGAAGGCTTCATCAAAATTTCATCTATTACTTCGTCCCGGAGCATAACCAAAATATTTTTATCCGCTTTCGGTTCAAGGAAGAAGTCGTCCATCCAGATGAATTGAGGCGATGCAAGGGGAGCTCAAATGCTTATCTCAGGGAAGCGTGTATTTCGAGCAGAGATTTCAAAGTAAAGAGGCTTTGAAACTGTGCGATAAACGAGAATTTAGTGCAAGCTGACCTTGGTGTGCAAGTGGCACAGGCCGGCGGGGAGAGGAAATTCGCGGCGCAGAAGTTTGTTTCATCAAAACAGCAGTCTCACGTGTCAGAGAGTACACTTGACCAAGTGCGGCTTCTGAGATCATGTTCACTCTCTGAGGCTGATCAGAGAATACGTAGTCCATATATAAAGTGAAATATTATGCTTGTTGGTGCGCGAAATCGTAAAATGAAAGTAACGATTGTTAAAAACATAGTATTTCACTTTCTAAGTGGTTTAAGTATTCCCTGAACAGGCTCAGTGCTGTGTCAAGGGAGTGGACGTAAAGTTTATGAACCATTTCTGAATGGCTTTTTTTTGTTATGGAACAGAAACGGCAAGGAACGTTTTTTGATGGAAAGAAACAAAAATAAAACAGAAAAACAGCTAAGTGTTCGATCTCAGTCGCTGACTGTGTTGATAACTCAGCGAAAGGGGAGTATCCTATGAACACGCATCGTAATGAATTGGGTTTTGATGGTCGTTCGGCTAGTCCTGAAAAATTGGTGAATACAAATTATTGAATAAAATACGAGCACGCTGACAAGTTGAGCAAAAAATGCCGCCATATCCACGAAGTGAATGATGATGAGTGGGCGAAGCTCCGGAGGTAAACTTGGTAAACCATGAATCCTCTGTACATTTTGCCCACTCGATTTTATTACATCGCTCCCCCTAGCGTACGTCGCCGCCCTAAATCGAACGATTGCCTTCAACCAATGACACGCGCCATGTGTGACATCATTCCTATTTTGTAAGATCTCGCGTCTTTCATCAACTACAAGTACCGCTTTCTAGTTTATAACATCTTGCATCTTTTCATCATCAGCTACAAGTACCACCATCTAGTAAACACTACAAGAACTAAACGAGAGGTGGCTACATACAGGAGACGGTACCGCCATCTAGTGAACACTGCAAGAACTAAACTAGAGGTGGCTACATACAGGGGACGGTACCGCCATCTAGAGAACACTGCAAGAACTAAACTAGAGGTGGCTACATACAGGCTACAGGGGACGCACAGCCCACGCCCTAAGGAGCTTCGCCCCTAAAAAAAACTGTTCAGCGACATTTCAGCATCCAGACTTGCAGCCTTGTTGACAGCCCAGCATAAGACGATATGTGAACAAGGTTCTTGTTTGGATGCAGAAACGTGAGTACAATTTTTTTCTCTTGTGGCTGGTGTCCTCTTATTTTAATAAATATCAGAATAAAACTTTCACGACGGTGAAGAATACAAAGAGAATTAGAGTGCATAAGAGCAACACAATGGCCACAAGGTGTGAAATAGCTGTGAGTTTCAATACTGCAATGAAAACTGCGTACTGTTATGGGAAATATATTTAGATATTCGTGGACTACATGACGTATGCAAGCGAGAAATCCAACTACAGCGGCTACTCATTGCAGGCATATACCTGAGGCCATGGCCACCACTTTAGGACATACTGAAAGGACACTTAGCGATAGCGCCAGGAGCAGTGCAGCAGGGAGTCACACAAAGGTGTTTGCAAGTTTTCCTCCGTATACATGCGTGCTGGGCATTTGCGATGACGTGCAGACGACAAGTGCTTGCTCCCGAACAACCCGAATCGTCTGTTGTCGGAGAGAGCAGAGTGCTACCTGCGAAGTGCCTCGGTGCGCATTTATGCGCAGTATTTTAACGCAAATATTTTGCAAAGACACGGACAGCAAGAGACCTACGTGGTCTGCCTCGGTAGAACAGCGTATAACGTGCTCTGCTGCTGTCTCGAAAGTTGCGGGCTCGTTTCTGGCTTTGGCGGTCACATTTCTATGGAGGTGAAATGGCCGAGGCTTGTGTACTGTGCGATGTTAGTGCGCGTCGAAGAATAGAAAATGATCAAAACTTCCGGAGCCGTCCACTGCGGCGTCTCTCCCAATCGTATCCTGGTGTTGGGACGTAAAGCCTCGGATGTTATTATTATTATTATTATTATTATTATTATTATTATTATTATTATTATTATTATTATTATTATTATTATTATTATTATTATTATTATTATTATTCAATGTGAAGCATTTCTTAGAGAACGTCGGCGACTTTGAGCGTATCTACCTACCTATCTATATAGCCGCTTACGTTTGGGTGCTCTCGTGGTCACCCCCTTAACTTGGCCGGAACCAAAATTAGCATGGGAGGGTAAGATGGTTTGACGAATAAGATGCGCTGGTCAAGACATGAATAATGTCACAATCCCGTCGAGCAAGTCGTCAAATCCTTCCCGCCCGACAGCGGCACGTACTCAAGGGCGGGTATGTGCCTCTGGCATGCGGGTATGTGCCACAGGCGATTGACACTAATTTGTATCTACCCAGGAACGATGAGAATACACATGGACAATTTTAACGCGTGAGCTTTAAGCAATACCTGACATCAGTAGCGTCGACCCAACGAAGGCAAAGAATAAATGTCAGTGTTAAAAAAAAACCTGACATAGCCCCCCCCCCCCCCGACAAATGCAAATAATAAATTTCAGGGTCCCAGCAGCAATCGAGCCTAAGCATTCTGCGTGGCAGTCAAGCATTCTACCAGAGAGCTACGCCAGGTCTCGGAAATACTTTTCAAATAGAAGCTAATCTCCGTGAAACGTCCATAGCGGTTACAGTGCTGCCTAACCAATTTTATAAACATTACATATGCACTCCTTTGATCTATCTATCTATCTATCTATCTATCTATCTATCTATCTATCTATCTATCTATCTATCTATCTATCTATCTATCTATCTATCTATCTATCTATCTATCTATCTATCTATCTATCTATCTATCTATCTATCTATCTATCTATCTATCTATCTATCTATCTATCTAGCCACCTACGACTTTTAGCTCTTCTGGCCGTTCAGATAACAGTATCAATATCAAACTTGGTATGGCGTAACATGACTGTATGAAGAACATATTTGACTACTCGTAACACGAAAATCATGACATGTATTTCATGGATGTCATGATTTACATTTCACGGCCCTGCAGCTCTTGCGGTGGTTTCGTTCACATGGCATGCTGCAAAACTGGTTTGGTATGACATGATTGCATGACAAACACAAGCAAGAGACCCTAACATGAAAATCATGACATGCGTGTCATGTAACAACATGACTACGTTCCACGCTCATGATCTGCTGCTCGCGGCCGTTTCGCTGGCGTCACATATACCAAATTTGGTATAACGGTGCGTGAATGAATGACGAAGGTGTGTGACGGTGCAAACATGATAATCGTGAGATGCGTGTCATGTAACAACATGATTACATGCCACACTCATGATGCGCTGGCAGCCGTTTCGCTAGCTTCGCGTATACCAAATTTGGTATTACTGGACGTAAATGGATGACGAAGATATGATACTGTTGAAAACACGATAATTATGAGATTGCGTGTTGTGTAACAACACGACTACATGCTACGCTCATGATGCGCTCGTCGCCGTTACGCTAGCTTCACATGTGCCAAATTTGGTATCACGTGACGTCAATTAATGACGAATGTATGTAATTGGTGTAAACATGATAATAGTGGGATGCATGTCATATGCGAATATGACTATACATGCCACAGTCAAGGCGTCAATACACTTTGACGTGACGCGATGCGCGTACTCGCCTGCGTTCATTTCGTCGTGTCACGTCAGCGTTGCAACGCTAGGCGCCGGCCCTGCCGTATACTCGCAGGCGCATGCCGCGCTGCGTCGCTTTGACGCATGCGCGTTTCAGCGCGTCCGGCGTCCCTCCATCACGAAAAGAGGGAGACGCAGTGTTGTCTGAATAACGCATCGGCGTGAAATGCCGCATGTCGCATTTCGCGCTGATTGCCGTCGGGCCGCGCTGATGGACGCTGGTCGCGCCTGGCGTCATACTATACAGTGCTCGCGTTTTGCTAACGTTGCGTCGCTTTGCCCAGCGTGCGCACGCGTCAACGCTACATTGGAGTATATTGGGCCCTTCATGATGCCCTCGTGGCCATTTTACTAGCTCCACATATACCAAATTTGTTGTCCAATAGACGAAGAAATATATGACTGGTGCAAACTTGATAATGCTGACACGCGTGTCATGTAAGAACATGACAACATACCACGCCATAGCGTGCTCGTGGCCATTTCTCCAGCTCCACATATACTAAATTTCATATCACGTGACATGAATAGATGACGAAGGTAAACGACACATCCAAACATGATAATCATGACACTGAAGTCATGTATGGCATCATTCACCTCCACCTCGTAACGTTGTACTAAATTTTAAGTGACATATCAACATTTCTCATTCGCGCTTTGCAACTCATCGATTGCCATTGTACGTGGAATCTGTCAGCTTTTTTTTATGCGGTGTGTAATTTAAATCAAAACACTGAACGTATTTCAACATAAGGTCCACTTTAACAAATACTAAAAAAAACGAACAGTTAATTGGGCAGTAATTTTCAGAATGTGAATAAATATGAGACATAGATCTCAAATTAATCGGGTTTGGCAAACTCAGGTGTCTTGTAAGCCCCCAAAATCAATGTATAGTTATTATAATAGCCATAGCCAAGCACCTAACCAGCACTCCATCAGGATATACGCCAGCTACGAGAATGGCATGTCCTTTGTGGTGCCTCGATTGATTTGATTGATTTGTGGGGTTTAACGTATTTGTGGTGCCTCGACCAGCCGCAAGTACGTCTAGAAATTCCGGGTATCCAAAAGAAAAGCAATCACTCCAGAGTAGCATTGAAGCAAGCAACACTGCTATTATTACATGAGTTGTACTTGGACCGAACGCAGATATAAACTGATGGGTCCATCTCGTCCAGCAGCTCATCAGGTGTCGCTGTAATTCCGGCTGCAGCAATGACAATCAAATTTAAGTTGTCGCATATGACTACGTCTACGGCATCAGAGCTTGCTGCTATAAGGGCTGCTTTACAATATCTCGTTCAAGAACGTCCAGGAAAATGGGTCATATTCTGTGATTCGAAGGCAGCGCTTCAGAGTTTGCAGTCTGCCATGCGTAGGAGGAGTCATGAACAATTGGTACAAGAAATAAGACATTGCCATCATGAAGCTCAAGCACGAGGGCATGATATTATATATCAATGGCTGCCTGGACATATCGGTATGACCGGAAATTAATTACCGATGATGCAGCCCGCTCGGCCCATGAAGGAACCCGTGTAGTCCCGATTCCTCTATCAAGAAACTATGCAGCAAGACAACTTTACCTGCTGGCTCGATATCTCACACGCACTTTCTGGTCGTCTACCAGCTTCCAAAGGTGTCAATTGTATGAACTGGATCCTTCGCTGAAGCTAAAGCTACCATAACAACTTTCCCGCTCCGATGCGACACTGTTATGCCGCCTTTGGTTGGGTGTTGCATTTACAAAGGTGCACTTCTTTCGCATTGGTATGGCAGACACTCCTACATGCGACTGCTGCGGAGCTGAAGAGACCATCGAACACGCCCTGTGCAGCTGCGCTTGCTACGACACACAGCGATGCCAGCTCTGGATGGTTTTGAATCATCTTGACCCCGGACCATTTTGTGTGCAGAAGTTACTATGGTCTTGGGCATCTGCCTCAGTTGCGCCTAAAGTCAACAAACCTGAGCGACCGCCTGTAGACTGTGTGTGCTCCCCGAGTGTGCTCGTGATTGTGTGTACCTTCTCATCTCTCTGCAGCCTCTTTTTCTCCTTTATCCCTTCCCCAGTGCAGGGTAGCAAACCGGATGTGTATCTGGTTAACCTCCCTGCCTTTCGTTGCATCTTTATCTTATCTCTCTCCATTACAACAGTGACTATTTTATTGTTGTTTTTCTCACTCCCCGAATCCTTTTTTGAATAATGTCTTCCTTCTACATCTTTTTCATTTCTTTTTTTTTTGGAAGCAATAGTGCAGTCAATGTGTATAGGATACTACATGTTTTATTGTCCAATATCCCAAAGTGGGTATGTGCCATGGATTCCAGGCTACAAACAAACAAACAAGCAAACAAACTAAAAAACAAACAAAAATATATGGTTGGTTGGTTGGTTGTTCCTCATAGTCCTGGCGCAACTCACTACGGGGGATCGGCTACGAAGCGGACGGTGCCTCATTTGTGAGGTGGAGTTGTTTTATCAGCCGGATTATTTAGGTAACGATGTTTAAACAAAGAATGAATTGGTAAACAATAGATTAGAATTAAGATAAATAGGAGTAACACAAAGAACGAACAAGCTAATATGGTTTGAAATAAAGTGAGTTTATGCCTCAGCTTACCATTCTAATCGTTTTGTTGCCTTAGAAAATCGCATACGGCCTCACAAACGTTCCTGTGGCTAAATTCCTTTTCATTTGCTTCAAAAGAAAGGACCACCGGAAGGGATAAATTTAGAGCCAACCAATACGGAGTCGTTCTTCTAACAGCCTCTTTCTTTGGTTTGCATATAACCTGCATGTTAAGGGTAAATGGTAAAGGGATTCACTCTCGTTGCAGTGCAGGCATAGGGGAGACTGTGCCAGACCAGACCCGTGTAGATAAAAGTTCAGGGGGGGGGGGGGGGGACTCGGCATCTTAGTCTCGTAATTGATATCTCCGCTGTTCTAGAGAAGCACCATCGATTTTTGCAAGGGTACTCAAGATGGGAAAAATCCGATGTTGCCAAGCGAGATTTTTCAAACGGATCTGACATGACAAATTTTTCCAAGCATGCCACGGCGATAAATGCTAGCGTCAGCAATATAGAAATTATGGCATAATTATGTGAGGCCACTGCGAGTGCGTCTGCACATTCATTGAGGGTTAAGCCTTTATGACTTGGTATTCACACAGAGCGAAGGAGCTGTAAATGTCTTGGGGTAAAGTCGTAATATACTTTTAAAGCATTGGACATATTAGGCGCAGTTAATGAACTACACACATAAAAGCAGTCTGAAAGAATAATAGCATCTGTTACTGATTGATGTAATTTTCGTAACGCTAAGAGAATTGACTGTATTTCTTCTTGATAAATAGGTGTAAAAACGGGTAAACGAATCGAAAAATACCAATCCAACACTGAAGATGCAATTCTGACTCCTGCCTTCTCTTCGTGAACTGAAGTATCAGTTGATATTTTATCTTTATGTCTAATCTTTCCTGTTGGTCTTTCAATATGGCATTTAGATATCTACTGGGAAGTATTTTGCAGTTATTAGGAAAGATATTGTCAAATTCTATTTTCATTGTTTGAATAGCTGTTCTTAGTACCCGTACTTCACGAAGGTTAACTTGTAATGTTTCGAAGAGCTTAATTCTGTAGGACGATGACTTGTGACACTTTAATCTAGACCACTGTTAGTTAAAAAAGGACGTCGGCTCATTAATGAAAAATATTGTGACCTCCTATGTGGGTTTGCGTATATTTTTAGGAAGGTACAGACTTCTAGTATTTCGAACCTAGCCCGAAGAGAAGGCTGGCGCACTTTCTTATATAAAATATTAATGGCGTCTAATTTCGGGAGCCCAAGACATATATGTAACGCTTCGCGTTCTAGTAGTATCAGTTGTCTAGTTTTATAGGCGGGTGCTCCAGAAAACAAGACACAGCCAAACTCCAATATTGGGCGAATATACATACAATATATCATTACTAGCACATCACGACGTAAACCACAACGTTTATTGCTGAGTCTACGAAGCATCCCAAGCGCCTGTGCTCCTTTAGCTGCCATATTTTCTATATGCGGACTCCAATTTAGGTTTTCTGTATAAATCACTCCTAAGTTTTTATTCGATTTCACCTGTGGGATGAAGTCCGGTCTGTAAAGTACGGAAATATGCACTGGAACCTATAGGAAAAACTATGACTGCACTCTTCCTGATGTTTAATGACAGATTAATGTCGTCTAACCATGTGTAAAGAGTGTTCGTATAAAACTGCAGCAGCTGATATACTTTATGTATATCTGTAGCTGTAACAAAAAATGCGATGTCCTCAGCGTATACATACACCTGTACATCATGTTGTGCCGAAATTGTGCACAATAAAATATTAAATTTTATTGGTGAAAGTACCAAACTTTGGGGGAGACGACCTCTACATTGTTTATACTTTGAAGACGACATGCGTGCAAGACTGAGGCTGGACTACCAACTGACTTCTTTCTTGTCTCAGTTTCTTCGCTCGACAGCTATCCCGAAGGTTGAGGATTGAACCCCTGCAGCGGCGGCTGCGTTTTCGATGGAGGTGAAATTATTGGAGGCTTCTGTACTTGGAGTCAGGTGCACGCTAAAGAACCGCAGGAGGTCAAAATTTCCAGAGCATTCCACTATGTTGTCTCTCATAATCATACCATTGTTCTGGGACGTGAAACGCGAGGCATTATTATTTTAGTAATACTATAATAATTATTATTATGATTATTTTTATTGTCTCCGTTTATTACTTTTTTGTTGTGGTGCTGGCATTCCCTTATCGAGGACTATGTACTAGGTTGCCCAACGAGCTACGCTAATGGTACAAAATTGGTAGATGTGGTTCAAGCAAAGTGTTCTGCCTTGAAGGGGTACTAAGAGGAATGTTTAGAGTTGTTGTTTTTCTGCGTCAAATGAAAGGTCAAGGATTCAAGAGCCTAGAAAACGTATTGTTAGCCATGAGTTGATTGATTGATATGTGGGGTTTAACGTCCCAAAACCACTATATGATTATGAGAGACGCCGTAGTGGAGGGCTCCGGAAATTTAGACCACCTGGGGTTCTTTAACGTGCACCCAAATTGTTAGCCATGAGTACAACATAAAAAATATTTATGGTATTTTAATGAAAGCGATAGTTTCAGTTCCTACTGTATACAGTAGGAACTGAAACAATAGGTTCTGTATACAGTAGGTTCTGACGTCAGGGTATACCGTGACGTCAGAACAGCATGCCCTAGCGCAAAATGGCGTGACATTACCACAGCAGTTCCGCACCGTGGCTCCATTCGTTGCGCAGAAGAAGTAATTTTGAATGTTTCACTGACAAGTGTGTGAGCCGTCATTTTTGAGCATGTAGTACCCGGCGTCATCTCAACCATAGCCGGACTACTGCATCAAGTCACCGTAATTACAACTTAGCCGGACGTCAAGCTAATTGTAGTGTCGATTTCGCCAGGTACGCCATAGGAAAAAAATACTTTAATGACTTTAATATAAGTACCTCAGAAATCGATGTTACGTGAAGCATGCGTATGGAAGGCGAATGCGTTATTTTTTATGGAGCGAGACGTTATCAAATGGTGTTAATACATGCACAAGCTTACGCGCACACGTCAAACAGCCGCATACGTTTTATATTAGCAGTTGCTTACAGTTGCGTAACGATGCCACCAGCAACGTGAATATTAGCAACACCAGAAGCCGTAAGCTGATATGAAGCGCTGGTGGTCACGCTGGTGCGCGCGAAGATGGTATCAGTCAATACTAAAGTTTACGTTAGCCCAACGTGACGTCTGTATCATAGGGGTAGATATATGTGTACTATAATCTTCACAAAATTTAATAGCCAATACTGCGACCATAATTGGCGTTACACGAGTGTTATAAGGGCCTTTTTGAAAAGCATATTCAAGTCGTGGCGTGGCTGTGTGGTAGAATACTCCATTGCCACGCAGAATGCTAGCGTTCGATTCCTGCTGGGACAATGGCGTTTATTGTTTGCATTCGTCCACTCAACGCTGTCTATGGCAGCTTCTTAAAGTTCAAGCGTTAAAGTTACCCATCTGTGTTGCCGTCGTTCCTGGGCAGATATAAAATGTATGTCACCTGTGGCACATACACGCATACCAGTAGCGCAATCCCGCCCTCTGGTAAGTGTCACTCTTTTTTTGAAAGTGTTTGACGGCGCACGCGACAAGATTGGAACTTTATTCATATCATGACCAGCAAGTTTTAGTCACCAACCATCTTGCCCTCCCCTACTAATTTTGGTGTACTCCAAGTTGAGGGGGTGTTCATGAAAGCACCCAGACTTAGGCGGCTATACAGACAGACAGACAGACAGACAGACAGACAGACAGACAGATACGCGAATAAACAAAACTGCTTGCAATATGCGAAGAAATGCTTCGCATTTATTATCTTACCTCAAACTTGCCCAGCTTCAAAGTTGCTCAGGGTCGTCTCTACACACAGTATATTTGTGTGGCAGAATAAACTCACCTTTCAAAAAAGCGTCAGTACTCCACCAAAGAAGTACTGACACCGTACAGGTCCTATAAAACGGGAAGAGTGACTTTTGACGATGGTGCCAAAATGAACAATGCTGTTGGAAGTCACGTGATCAGAAATTCCTGTTGGATTCTGACGTCGCAGATTCTTAAAATTTCTGACGTCAAGTCAACGTCACGTAAGGTACTCGCGTATGACTATGCACGTGATGACGTCATCTCTAGCGCCAGGCGCGTCTTCCTTCATTCGGCGACATAAGAGAGTGTGCCTGCATATGTCACCGTTTTTTTATTTGGGTGTGCCGTGGCAAAGTGAAATTACTGCTGTGTAGTAATCTCACCGGCGTCGAATGCATGACGCCACCGCAGTTCTCTGAAGCAATAAGGAATACATTAGGCCACACGAACGCCGATATGTGCAATCTATATACTACCAGACACCTAAGTGAAGAATGCGGATTGTCTCCAGATTTTTTTTTGTATTATCCCGGACTACTTCGGACTGTAGTTTATTGTGTACTATAAGGCACGATTCATTTTCACATTAAATAAAATAATACGAACGCAGACGCAAAGGAGCATAATTGTGCACCATACACGATACACAATGCTAATATTACAGGCATTATGGGAAAATAACATTCTCTATTTTGTCATTGTTGTTGAAGGAAGAAGGCGAGCGTAATATCCCGTCAATATTTAGTGCTACTGGCTCAAACATGGCGGAACCGCTGTGGAGAGATACTGTAACTAAAAATTGTAGTAAAGTGCAGCCACACTAAGTAAGCAGAAGGGTAAGTTCAGATCGGGCTTTTAAAGCCCTACATGACTTGAGTGTATAGATGATGCCCGACTTGTTGTATGCGGCCATTTATGCCCATTAGGTAAAACAAATAAAAAAAGAAAATGTTGCGCACCCGTATACTCGCGTAGAGCCAGCAGCAACAGTTCTCACACCGATAAAAGCGGTATTTCCTTCTGTGTCTTTCAACTCGATCGGCAGAGTGGTAATAAGAACTTGCAGGCAATAATGCCAGGGAAAGTGTAGGATTCTTTTCATAACAAGTAATTGCAATGTGAAGAAAGAAACGTGGACGAATAGGTAATTTACCAACGGCAGTATGCGAGACTGCGACCTTGGAATGACGCGTCCGATGCTCTACCTCTGAGCTACGGTGGCGGTAATCCCCCGGTCCACTATAGAGAGTTTATATGGACATTTGAGCGTGGGAGCTTGATAAACGTGCTCTGCTCGGGTCTTGAACGTACGCAGGCAACGCGTCCTGAACGCTCGCCCGCTGTCTGAATGGACGAGTGTAGTACCCTTAAGTGCTACACAATTGATGAGTCATGTCCGGCCATTGTGGTGGTTTGCCACTTGAAGAGCATCCAGACAGCAGGCGTTATGGCTCCTAATCTACCTCACATTCACCCTATGAAAGTTACGTGGAGAACTCAGGCGAATATAACCACAGAGTTCAAATGTTTTAAAGAACCACCGTAAACAGAAACTTCTGTGTATATTTGCAATGCGTCAAAGGAAAGGCTTTCGACACATTGCATAACACTATGAAACAATTAAAAGTGGACAAACAATGAAAATTTTGAGCCGGAGATTCATTTTTAATGTCAAAAAATTTTTTAATGAGTCCTTAAACAAAAAAATAAAGAATAATTTTTTAGTAATTATTTTCCAACACTATATAGGTATGAATTACAATATAGAATGTAGGCGCATGCATTGCAAATGAGATTGAAGAATTAAATAATCAAAAGTGTATGCGGAATAGTAATTCAAGTAAAACTCAGACAAGTAATACTTTTGCGGCATTGTCGTAGGTTTGATAGAAAAAGAAGAACAGGTCTGACGGGATGGGTTCGTGATAACTTGGGGGAAAGGAAAAAAAAAAACGTTCGATTAATCATTTTACCGTAGGGATAAGTAGCGTACTTTTTATCATGGACAACAGGGATAATAAGAACACGACACTCGCTCCTTCATATCCCTGCTGGCTATGTTAAAAAATGCGCTGTTAAATCTTACGGTAAAATGGTCAGTCACCAACTACAGCCCAGCTGTCAACCTTATTGAACGTTAGAATGAAATCATCTTTCACCACCGTGACTGACGTCTGCTGTTGCGACTATAGTAAGCTGAAACTAAACGAGTTTGTACTCCTACATTACTCCATATTGCAATGGAATTTGCTGAGCATTCCCCATGGGCGAAGGGTATTTGAGCTGTATGCGAAAGTATACGTAATATCAAGTATAGCAGTTTTATTGACCGAGAAACAAAGCAAAACTTTCTTTTCCCATGACGTATTGTTTGGTTTTCTTTGTCTATCAAGTAATGACAATATTGTTTTGTTGACAAGTCTCTAGTTTTGTAAACACACAATGTGGCATTGAAAAGTCGTGGTTTGCTGGCAGATATTGTTAAAAAAGCAACATCGAGAAAGAACATCAAGCTTTATGCGTAAGCTTCAACATGCAGTAACTTGTACTTCCATATGCCACTACGGCACCGTTCTGTTACGTTAACTGGATGATTCGGAAGTGATGTCAGTTTTAAATCTTTGGTGATTTACCGGTAATTGAGGCTGTCATCTTCGAACAATCTTTGTATGAACAAACCTTGAACAAACTCTTGACAAACCCTGGGTAAGCTGCCTAAGCGAATTAAGGCTTTCAAAATACGAGTAGTGAATTACGGAAACATCCAGTACTTGTTTTTGTGCTGAGACAGCGCTTGCCTATAGAAGAATTTTCGTGCCATCGGTCCAGTGAGGAAGTGCGATGGTGCGTGTGCCACTATGTGTCCCTCTGTGGCTCGATAACCGCTGCTAAAGATGTTTTCTTCTTTTCGTAAACGCAAATGTGTTGTCTAGGAGCAAGCCGGCTATGTTATACATGCGCTGAAGATTCTTAGGCTTCGAACCTTTCGAGCGAATTTCTTGGGCTAGCGAAACCAGCTCAGGACTAAGAGATAACGAGGCAAACGAAACACGAGCGTGTAGGTGGCGCAGCAATACGGCTTAATCATGCTAAAGTAATGGACAGAAAGAAAGCAGACATTTGAATCGGCGCAGTTCCTGTCAACTTTAACGTGGAATTTTTTTTATTGCGGGAGAAGTTATACGGACACTCATGGCTCGTTTTGGCCGGCAACATCAAGTTCCGCATCGAGCTCAAAGGCGGAAGATCGCCCCGCGCGTTGTTGAGACTATCGCGTAGCAAGTTTGTGCGCGATCAAGGACACTCCGACAACGAAAAACAATAACAAGAACAGAACACGCATCAGATGAAAGGTACACAAACACCTGGATAAAAAGAAAATAAACTCATGACTTCGCGGTTCTCTTTCCATGTATCGACCGTCTGGCTTCGCTGCCTGGCGTAGTTCTCGCAGTCTGTTGAAATGTTTAAGGGTGAAGCTCCTTGAGCCTTGGGGCGTGCGTCTGTGATGTATGTAGTAGTAGTGATGTATGCGTAGTAGTAGTAGTAGAAGTAGTAGTAGTAGTAGTAGTAGTAGTAGTAGTAGTAGTAGTAGTAGTAGTAGTAGTAGTAGTAGTAGTAGTAGTAGGTATTCACCTCCACGACTGGACTAGAGGAGTGGCAGGCGCGTATACTTTTCTGAATTGAGAAAGAAACCCACGCACGTTAATCATAAAGAAAAAAATAGTAGTTTCTGATGAGCTTATCTACAGAGACGACTATCGGTAACAATAAAGTTTGGCTTGAATTTGATGCTTAAAAAAAACTAGGAACAGAAGAACACACTTTGAGCACTATCTGACCAGACAAGGTTGCCACGATTAACTCCCTGGGCGTAACCTCCTTGCTTTAGCAAGGTTTAGCGTGGTTCAGCTAACTGCAGTGCCATGAACTAGCGGCGGCGTTGAAAGGTGGGAACTAGACACGAGAGAGAGCGCGCGTGCCACTCCTCTAGTCCGGCCGTTCCATTTCTATGGTTTAGTCAATGAAATGTCCGCTGGATAGCAATATACTCCTATATAATGAATATATAATGAAAAGATGCGAGATGGGGTACTCTGAGTGTTCACTAGATAGACGGGTTGCATGGCTCCAGCATGAACTACGAGCGCTCTTCTTGGGGTATTTGCGGTATAGCACGCCCGTGCTTTCCAACGCCGGAAAAACAAACATCAGGGTCCTGCAAAGCATTCAAGGCCAAGTCCTCCGCACATGCTTGGGGCTACCTTGGTGCGCTAATAGGTTAGCAACAATTGGTATTGCTAAAGACCATCCGATCACGACATATATAACTGTCGACACACTCCGGACACATATCCGTCACATATCCAGAGTGCCTAACCACCACCTTGCTAGCTTGCCACTAGAAAGATCAAAGGCAGCGTTTTACAAAGTTGTTGCGGCTAACCAGAATTCCATCTCGTGGAGATTCTCGCCCGCAACCATACCACTATCTCCAGAGTGGTGCATGAAAGGACCCACTGCACACCTTGAAGTGTCGGGGATATCTAAAAAGGCAAGCCTGTCATCTGTAGCCCTCAATCAGCTCTCACTGGACCTTTTGCATTTGTCGTACGCTAACCGAATTCATGTTTACACGGACGGTTTGGTCTCGGGAAATTCGACAGGTGCCTTTGTCATACCATCTCGATCAATCACCGTCAACTTCAAGACATCACACGTCACGACATCTACGAGATCCGAGCTCGC